>NW_028259967.1:12500-29555 GCF_056163025.1 Triticum urartu | reverse complement strand
GATGAGGATAATTAATTCGGTCGTTGTGGTCGGACTCTATTATGGATTTCTGACTACATTCTCCATAGGTCCCTCTTAGATCTTCTTTCTCCAATCTTGGATTAGGGAAGAAGGAGATATTCGCGACTACTGGCGATTTCATTATGGGGCAGCTCATGATCTTCATATCGATCTATTATCCACCTCTGTATCTATTCTTTCTTAGCTAAACAGGTGGAAGATCTATCCAATTTGGTTATATTATATCATGGACTCGAAAAACGGATCTGAATTTGACTGAAATGCACGATCTTCACAGGTATCACTTTTCACGATACCTAAAAGGTGGAATAGCGATTTTCGAACCATTTCCTATAAGAGAATGGTTTCCATTACTTTGAGAAATGGATTCTTATATCAAACTATAGCTATTGCATTAAAGAAGAAAAGAAACTAATAGAAGTCGAAGACGCGGAATGATAGTGAATAGAGAGAAAGATTCTTCTGATTTTCTTGTTTCTATCTACTAGACGCCGTAGAGAATTGAGAATTTTCATGTCTTTCAATTCTCGTACTCGTAATTGGAAAGTTATGGAAGGAGACCCATCATTTTGCAATGAAAACAACATATAAAACTCTGGACAATTTCGAAATCAGGCCAAGCGTCTTAATACATATGCAAAAAAATTCATTATTGGCCCACCATTGATTAGAAGATTTAGCTTGTATGAATCGCTATTGGTTTGATACGAATAATGACAATCGTTTCAGTATGTTAAGGATACAGATGTATCCACAATTCATTTAGAGTTACTTAATAGTCTATTTCTTATACCATATCTCTATCCCGTGAAATTCTCGAGCCAAAAGATGGATGCATATGCTGTGTTTCATTTTGCTAAATGATATCAATTAAATGGTGTATCAATTCCATAAATTGCATATAGCAATAAATAAATCAGCAAAATTCTTTCTAATATTTTAGATAGAAGAAACATTTCTTCTATCTAAAATATTAGAAAGAATGTACCCTTCTATCCAAATCCAATTTGCATCGATAAAATAAATCCAAATTCCAGTAGTAGATGAATAATTGCAAATTTGTGTGTGTACGAGATTAGAATAACTTCAAAATAACTGACATAATTTTGTATTTTTCCTGATCAGAAAAATACATGAAAAAGAAAGGAGGTAGAAAAATTTTTGGATTTATGGTTAAAGAAGAAAAAGAAGAAAACAGGGGTTCTGTTGAATTTCAAGTATTCAGTTTCACCAATAAGATACGGAGACTTGCTTCACATTTGGAATTACACAAAAAAGATTTTTCATCGGAAAGAGGTCTACGAAGACTTTTGGGAAAACGTCGACGTTTGCTGGCTTATTTGGCAAAGAAAAATAGAGTACGTTATAAGAAATTAATCGGTCAGTTGAATATTCGGGAGCAGTAATTTAATCGTTCAAATTTTTTTCTTGTTTTATTATTTTTTTAGTAGTCTTATAGTAGTCTTAGATTTTTCATTTTGATGAGCCTCGCTTTGAGGAATTCATGGAATAATCCATTTTCATGGAATAATGAATTAAGGAAGAAAGGATATGAGTCTACCGCTTACAAGAAAAGATCTCATGATAGTCAATATGGGCCCTCAACACCCATCAATGCATGGTGTTCTTCGACTGATCGTTACTCTCGATGGTGAGGATGTTATTGATTGTGAACCCATATTAGGGTATTTACACAGAGGAATGGAAAAAATCGCGGAAAACCGAACTATTATACAATACTTACCTTATGTAACAAGGTGGGATTATTTAGCTACTATGTTTACAGAAGCAATAACAGTAAATGCACCAGAATTCTTGGAGAATATTCAAATACCACAAAGAGCCAGCTATATTAGGGTAATTATGTTAGAATTAAGCCGGATAGCTTCTCACTTGCTATGGCTTGGACCTTTTATGGCGGATCTCGGCGCACAGACTCCTTTTTTCTATATTTTTAGAGAGAGAGAATTAATATATGATCTATTTGAAGCTGCTACAGGTATGCGAATGATGCACAATTACTTTCGCATCGGAGGAGTAGCCGCCGATCTACCTTATGGATGGATCGATAAATGTTTAGATTTCTGTGATTATTTTTTACGCGGAGTTGTTGAATATCAACAACTTATTACACAGAATCCAATTTTTTTAGAGCGAGTTGAAGGAGTAGGTTTTATTAGCGGAGAAGAAGCAGTAAATTGGGGCTTATCGGGACCGATGTTACGAGCTTCTGGAATACAATGGGATCTTCGTAAAGTAGATCCTTATGAGTCTTACAACCAATTTGATTGGAAAGTCCAATGGCAAAAAGAAGGGGATTCGTTAGCTCGCTATTTAGTACGAATTGGTGAAATGAGGGAATCCATCAAAATAATTCAACAAGCTGTAGAAAAAATTCCTGGAGGACCTTATGAAAATTTAGAAGTCCGACGCTTTAAGAAAGAAAATAATTCTGAATGGAATGATTTTGAGTATAAATTTCTTGGTAAAAAACCTTCGCCCAATTTTGAATTGTCAAGACAAGAGCTTTATGTAAGAGTAGAAGCCCCAAAAGGTGAATTAGGGATTTATCTAGTAGGAGATGATAGCCTTTTCCCCTGGAGATGGAAAATCCGTCCACCCGGGTTTATTAATTTGCAAATTCTTCCTCAGCTAGTTAAAAAAATGAAATTGGCTGATATCATGACGATATTAGGTAGTATAGATATCATTATGGGGGAAGTTGATCGTTGAAATGATAATAGATAGGGTAGAGGTAGAAACTATCAATTCTTTTTCGAAATTGGAATTATTAAAAGAAGTCTATGGACTGATATCGATTCTACCCATTTTGACCCTCCTTTTGGGAATAACAATAGAGGTACTCGTAATTGTGTGGTTAGAAAGAGAAATATCTGCGTCGATACAACAACGTATTGGTCCTGAATATGCTGGCCCCCTGGGCCTGCTTCAAGCTATAGCAGATGGGACTAAGCTACTTTTTAAAGAAGATATTCTGCCATCCCGAGGAGATATTTCTTTATTTAGCATTGGACCCTCTATAGCAGTCATATCAGTTTTATTAAGTTTTTTAGTTATCCCTTTGGGATATCATTTTGTTTTAGCCGATCTTAGTATTGGTGTTTTTTTATGGATTGCCATTTCAAGTATAGCTCCTATTGGTCTTCTTATGGCAGGATATAGCTCAAATAATAAATATTCTTTTTCAGGCGGTCTACGAGCTGCTGCTCAATCCATTAGTTATGAAATACCATTAACTTTTTGTGTGCTAGCAATATCTCTACGTGTGATTCGTTAAAATAGATCTTTTTCCTATAAAATCCATTAACTATTTATATTCCTTTTCTTATTTAGTATTTGGGTTGGTAAGTTAAACTAGATAGCTATATGAGTGAAACAAAACAGCTTATAAATTTGTAGTAAAAAGAAAAAATCTCATTTCCTACGTACAAGAAAAAAGTGGAAGTAAACATAAGCAGTGTAAACTCTTTATCCCAAGGTTGATATTTTTTAATTAGTCATCATATCTTGAAGCGGCCAAGAATAAAGGATTCACGATATGGAATTCCATTACTAGAATACTCCTAGTTATTACTATAACTTAATAATCCATAAGAAGAATCCACCAAAAGTTAGTGAAGGGTTAGGAACACTAAAGTACATAAAGGATTAGTAATGGAAAATCTAAAACATTAGAGATTTTTGCCCATAAAAGGAATCATAATAAGGACTTGCAATTTGTAGAAATTATCAAGTAGTACTTTCTTCGGATTCCGATCCAGAGTATGTTCCCATTCACTTGTTAAGGAAATGGCTATCAAGAACGAATTAACCCTTTATCCATTTTTTCTTTTTAAATACCCCCTCCCTGGGGAAAGAAGAATAGTAAAAAAGATATGGAGTGCACTAGAAAAAATTTTCATTATTTCCTTCCTCTATCCATATTCATGCAGAATTGCTCATGAACTAATACCCAACTCTTTCCATTTATTAATTGAATTCCTATAACAAGTAACAAGTGTTTTATTCCAAGATTAAGTTATTACTGAACAAAGAAAAATTTTCATTATATTATAAAGGATGAGATCAATTCGGAAGCGCTTTTTCTTATTCTAGCAGACGGAATTCCTTTGGTCTAATTTAGGACTTTCAAATCTATTTTATTTTATCTAATTCTATCTACGCCCCCGGGGCTAGGAACAAAACAGTCCTTTCCTTTTTCTGATCATAGAGAAGCCGTATGAAGCTAAGGTTTCATGTACGGTTTTGAAATAGCGGTGGGAACTGTGATGTTATCACCGACTATGATTATCTAACAGTTCAAGTACAGTTGATATAGTTGAAGCACAGTCAAAATACGGTTTTTTTGGATGGAATATTTGGCGTCAGCCTATAGGTTTTCTGGTTTTTTTAATTTCTTCTTTGGCAGAATGTGAAAGATTACCCTTTGATTTACCAGAAGCGGAGGAAGAATTAGTAGCAGGTTACCAAACTGAATATTCCGGTATCAAATATGGTTTATTTTATCTTGTTTCTTACCTAAATTTATTAGTTTCTTCTTTATTTGTAACAGTTCTCTACTTGGGCGGGTGGAATTTATCTATTCCCTATATATCCTTTTTTGATTTTTTCCAAATGAATAAAGCAGTTGGAATTTTGGAAATGACAATGGGTATATTTATTACATTAACTAAAGCTTATTTATTTCTCTTCATTTCTATCACAATAAGATGGACTTTACCGAGGATGAGAATGGATCAGTTATTAAATCTTGGATGGAAATTTCTTTTACCTATTTCCCTGGGCAATCTCTTATTAACAACCTCTTCTCAACTTGTTTCACTATAAATAAGATAATACAATAATAGTAAGAATATTTTCAACACAAAAGCTCTCTCAAACAAGAGAAAGAAACATATCTTTTTCATAGATATTTAGAATGAATATGTTCCCTATGGTAACTGGGTTCATGAGTTATGGTCAACAAACAATACGTGCTACAAGGTACATAGGTCAAAGTTTCATAACTACCTTATCCCACACAAATCGTTTACCTATAACGATTCACTACCCTTATGAAAAATCAATTACACCAGAGCGTTTCCGAGGGCGAATCCACTTTGAATTTGATAAATGTATTGCTTGTGAAGTATGTGTTCGCGTATGTCCGATAGATTTACCCGTTGTGGATTGGAGATTTGAAAAGGATATTAAAAGAAAACAATTGCTTAATTATAGTATTGATTTCGGAGTTTGTATATTTTGTGGCAATTGTGTTGAGTACTGTCCAACAAGCTGTTTATCAATGACTGAAGAATATGAACTTTCTACCTATGATCGTCATGAATTGAATTACAATCAAATTGCTTTAAGTCGGTTACCAATCTCCATAATGGGAGATTACACAATTCAAACAATTAGGAATTCGTCTGAAAGTAAAATAAACAAAGAAAAATCTTCGAATTCAAGAACGATTACTGATTACTAAACTTTGATTTTGTCTTTCTGTTATAAAAATCTAATAATTCTTTATTAAACTTTAAAATTAAACTATAAAGAAAAACGAAAAACTACTGCTTATTGGAAATTATTTCTTATTTTAAATCAGACTAGATTTTCGTGATATAATATAATTTATAACTATAAGTTTATACACAAAAAAATACCCTAATCCTTTTTTCCTTCCTTGAATCCTTTAGTTTTAGTCAGTTCATGAAAAATTTTATACTATTAATTTCTTTTTATCCATAATGGATTTACCTGGACCAATACATGAGATTCTTATGCTATTTGGGGGATTTGTTCTTCTACTAGGGGGTCTAGGAGTAGTATTACTTACCAACCCCATTTATTCTGCCTTTTCGCTGGGATTAGTTCTTGTTTGTATATCCTTATTCTATTTTTTATTAAATTCCTACTTTGTAGCTGTCGCACAACTTCTTATTTATGTGGGAGCCATAAATGTCTTGATCATATTCGCTGTAATGTTCGTAAATGGCTCAGAATGGTCTAAAGATAAGAATTATTGGACTATTGGAGATGGGTTCACTTCACTCGTTTGTATAACTATTGTTTTTTCACTAATGACTACTATCCCAGATACGTCGTGGTATGGAATTCTTTGGACTACAAGATCAAACCAAATAGTAGAACAGGGTCTCATAAATAATGTTCAACAAATTGGAATTCATTTAGCAACCGATTTTTATCTTCCGTTTGAACTCATTTCCATAATTCTTCTAGTTTCTTTAATAGGTGCAATTACTATGGCTCGGCAATAAGAAAACTTAGAAAAAGTACAAATTATAAGAATTGCAAATCTAAAATAAATAACTAAAGAATCACAATTTTGATTTAGTAAAATCCATCTACTGCCAACAAATACCTCCTTTTTTTTTTTTTTTTTTTTCTTTTGTTGTGTAATTGTTCTATTGTAATTAATTGAATCGGTTCAATTCTTGCCCTCATATTGAAATGAATCGAGATTGATAAGGAGTTAGTTAATGATGTTTGAGCATGTACTTTTTTTGAGTGTCTATTTATTTTCGATTGGTATCTATGGATTGATCACAAGCCGAAACATGGTTAGAGCTCTAATATGTCTTGAACTTATACTGAATTCAATTAATCTAAATCTCGTAACATTTTCTGATCTATTTGATAGTCGCCAATTAAAAGGAGATATTTTCGCAATTTTTGTTATAGCCCTTGCAGCTGCTGAAGCCGCTATTGGACTATCCATTCTTTCTTCCATCCATCGTAATAGGAAATCCACTCGTATCAATCAATCTAATTTATTGAATAATTAGACTTTTGAATAATTAGACATAGAATCCTCTAAACAAAGGCGCACATATTAAAATAAATAGAAATCAATACTATTTTCTTAGTATTATTTGAGAATATCCATTTTTTTTAGTAGATTATTGCATAGTATTCTTTTTCACTTAAATGAATTTTTGTATTTGTAATTCATTGATATTGCAATTTGAATATTGCAATAATTTATATTGAAAAGACGATAGCCAATTTATTGGCTAATTCGAATTCGTCTGTACAATTCGTAAAATTCTTTCTTATTTCTTATTTATTGTTGAAATCCAAAATTAAAGTCTCTTGGCTCTCTTCACGCTTTCTCACAAACAGATTAAAAAATAGATTTTTTTTTTTGAAGTTTGGATAAACCATTGCTTCGTCTGGTGTCTACAATACATATGACTCATTATAGTACTAATTTCATTTTTACCAGATCGAAAAATTTTATGTTGAAAAGAAAAATTTATAGATCCAATGTCACATTCCGTAAAAATTTACGATACATGTATAGGATGCACTCAATGTGTACGAGCTTGTCCAACAGATGTATTAGAAATGATACCCTGGGATGGATGTAAAGCCAAGCAAATTGCTTCCGCGCCGAGAACCGAAGATTGTGTGGGTTGTAAGAGATGTGAATCTGCCTGCCCGACAGATTTTTTAAGTGTCCGCGTTTATTTAGGGCCTGAAACAACACGTAGCATGGCTCTATCTTATTGATACGTTACAAAAAACTTCACTCGAATCGTCTGATTCCTCTTTACCGAAGAAGCCTGTGCTCGAAATAATCGAGCACGGGCTTTTCTGGTCAAAACGTATCTTGTCTTTATCACTTTATCATGAGTTATTTTCCTTGGTTAACAATACTTGTTGTTTTGCCGATATTTGCAGGTTCATTAATTTTCTTTTTACCTCATAAGGGAAACAAAGTCGTTAGGTGGTATACTATATCTATTTGTTTATTAGAATTCCTTCTAATGACTTATGCGTTCTGTTATCATTTCCAACTGGAGGATCCCTTAATCCAATTAAAGGAGGATTATAAATGGATAGATGTCTTCGATTTCCACTGGAGATTGGGAATCGATGGACTTTCATTAGGATCTATTTTATTGACAGGATTTATCACTACTTTAGCTACTTTAGCAGCTTGGCCAATTACACGGAATTCGCGATTATTCTATTTCCTGATGCTCGCAATGTATAGTGGTCAAATAGGATTATTTTCTTCGCGAGACCTTTTACTTTTTTTTATCATGTGGGAGTTAGAATTAATTCCTGTTTACTTACTTTTATCCATGTGGGGGGGGAAGAGGCGTCTATATTCAGCTACAAAGTTTATTTTGTATACTGCAGGCGGTTCCATTTTTTTCTTAATCGGAGTTCTGGGTATGGGCTTATATGGTTCCAACGAACCAGGATTAGATTTGGAAAGATTAATTAATCAATCATACCCTGCAACCTTGGAAATACTTTTATATTTTGGCTTCCTTATTGCTTATGCTGTCAAATTGCCGATTATACCCCTACATACGTGGTTACCAGATACCCATGGGGAAGCACATTATAGTACATGTATGCTTTTAGCGGGAATATTATTAAAGATGGGAGCATATGGATTGATTCGGATCAACATGGAATTGTTACCTCATGCTCATTATCTATTTTCGCCCTGGTTAGTAATAATAGGAGCGATCCAAATAATCTATGCAGCTTCAACTTCTCTTGGTCAACGAAATTTCAAAAAAAGAATAGCTTATTCCTCTGTATCTCACATGGGTTTCATAATTATAGGAATTGGTTCCATAACCAACATTGGACTCAATGGAGCTATTTTACAAATATTATCCCATGGATTTATTGGTGCTACACTTTTTTTCTTGGCAGGAACCGCTTCTGATAGAATGCGTCTTGTTTATCTCGAAGAACTGGGGGGAATATCTATCCCAATGCCTAAAATTTTTACCATGTTTAGTAGCTTTTCAATGGCTTCTCTTGCCTTACCAGGAATGAGTGGTTTTGTCGCAGAATTAGTAGTATTTTTTGGACTAATTACTAGTCCAAAATTTCTGTTAATGCCAAAAACACTAATTACTTTTGTAATGGCAATTGGAATGATATTAACTCCTATTTATTTATTATCTATGTTACGCCAGATGTTCTATGGATACAAGCTATTTAATGTTCCAAACGCAAATTTTGTGGATTCTGGACCACGAGAACTCTTTATTTTAATCTGTATCTTTTTACCAGTAATAGGAATTGGTATTTATCCAGATTTTGTTCTCTCCCTATCCGTTGACAGGGTAGAGGCTCTCTTATCCAATTATTATCCTAAATAGGTTTGCTTTTTTTTACTCGTCTGCTCTATTAATGCAGAAATAAGTAAAAAAGTATATAATGCAGAAATAAGTAAAAAAGTATAATTAGATCTATCTCGAATTTTTGAGAACCCTTTGATAAGGCGTTCAAGGGGTTCTCAAATAAAACATAAAAGTAAAAACCTTCATTTCATGAAGGTTTTATTTTATGTAATCATTTAGGTGTTAATGTAAACGAACCATAACTATGTAAGCCTATTCCTAATAGATTTATACCAAAATAACAAATCCAAATTATAAGAAATCCTATCAAAGCTATAAGTGCAGAATTCGTACCCTTCCAATTTGGATTTGTTCTACTATGTAAATAAATTGCGAATATGGTCCAAGTAATAAATGCCCAAGTTTCCTTAGGATCCCAATTCCAATAGGATCCCCAGGCCTCATTAGCCCATACTGCTCCACAAAGAATACCTACGGTTAAAAGGGTAAATCCTAGGCTAATGACACGATAACTCCAAGAATCCAAACGCTCCGTTAATTGATATTTGTAATAATTTGGAAATGAAGGGACAGAGGTTCTTTTTAAAGCACTTCTTTTTGCATAAAAATATTTAATATCACTAAAGAAAAATGTTTTATTTAAAACATTTTTTTTCTTTTTAGAAAAGAAATGGAAATTATTTCGAAATCTAATGATTAGAATAGCGGCAGATAATAAGGATCCGCACAAAAGAGTTGCATAGCTTAATAACATCATACTGACATGCATCATTAACCACTGAGATTGTAGAGCAGGTACTAGTATCGTGGATTGATGCATTTCAGTTAAAAGACCCGATGTGGCAAAGCCTTGCGTTAAAATAGTACTTGGCGTAGTTATTGTGCTTAAATCATTTTTAGAGTTCTGTATTTTAGGAATGGTATGAAGAATATACAGGGCCCATGAAAGGAAGATCAATGACTCATATAAATTACTTAATGGAAAATGTCCCGAGGAAGCCCAACGAGAAACTAAGAATCCTGTTATAGAGAAAAAAGTAACTATCATTCCTTTTTCTGACGAATCGCGTAATCCTCCAAGTTCACGAACTAATAAGGTTATAAAATGAATCGTAATCACAATTGAAATCGTTGAGAAAGAGATATGAGTTAGTATATGTTCTAAAGTTGCAAATAGCATAAGGGGAAGGTCCCATTACAAAATTGTAAATTTCGAATTGATTTCTAATCTATTGTATTCTTTTTCAAGAATGCCGCCACTCGGATTCGAACCGAGATGCTTGAGCACTGCTTCCTAAGAGCAGCGTGTCTACCAATTTCACCATGGCGGCTAACTTCAAATAATAGGTAACTTAAAAGAATAATAGCTATTATCTTGGGAATCGTCGATATTGGGAAAGTCCATAAAATTTAGGAACATTAGAGTTTTCATTAAAATAGACTTCGTTTGGTAGTATCGTTTCCATTTTTTTTTTTTACAATAAACTCTTGCTTTGCCCAATAGAAACACAAACACTGCTTGAAAGAGTTGGAACTTCTTTTTTCTAACTTGCAATTATAGAACTAATTTTTTCTAATTAATTTCCCCTTTACATTTTGAAAATTCTTTCAATACAATGAAAAAAATCCAAAAGGGTTTCTATTTAATGATGAAATTAAAATAAAATGGATAAATAGAAAAGGCTTTTTGGATTTTTTAAAAATTTCTAGAATGAAAGTCTTTATGCTCTTATTAATAAGATTTACTAACCTTATGATTTTGGAGAAGATAGGTGGAAGTTGTAAGTCCTATTGTAAGAATACTCCACTTTTCATAATTTTCCTAATAGAATATGAGGATTCTATTAGGAAAATTATGAAAAGTTCATTGATAGGAAAAGAATACTTAGCACACAGTATACCAAACAAAACTTTTTTTTTCTTGTATATATAAGATAAGAGGGGTTTTTTGTTCTAAGAATATTGTACCGAGTAATTCGACACATAAAAGTACATTCAAAGAAGAATCCAAATTATTAAATAATTGGAATTCTTTTTTGATAAGTCAATTCATATTATTCCAAAATCTTATTATTTGTTTGTTGCCCAGAAAAACCCTTTGGTTTTGGATGCTCATTACCGCTCGAAAATGATCTTGATTTTACTAAAGAATAAGATTGTACTATGGAAAAATAAGTCTTTTTCTTCCAAATATTTTTACGAATACGCTTTTTTGACATTGAAGTACGTTTTTTTGGAACTGCCATTCAAAAAGGAAATTACTTTTTTCTAGTTGTATGTGAAAGACATCTATTGCTGCAAATCAATCCTTCTTTCTTCTTTTTATTAGTATTTATACTTAGATACTGAAAGATACTTAAATTTTGAATTATTTTTTACTTCATTTTGTCTAATGCGGATAAGACAACAAGAATTTTTTAACATTTTTTCTTTATATATTTTATACTTTTTTTTTAATAATATAGAATATATAGAAGGGTTTCTCATTTAAATCTATTTATATCTATTTATATATCAAGTATACTCCATATATAGATATATGGTATGGAAGCCTATCCCCCATATAAGATAAGACGGGGGGATAAAAAGAAGGGAAAATGAAAATAGTTAATTAAGTTCAGAATGGTATTCCATAAAGGAAAGGAATTCCAATCAAAACAAAAAATACTGAGTCTCTTAAACAAGACATTCTAAAACTTAGGTAATTTATAGTCATTAGAATTTTAGTTCTATATGAAGTAAGGACTATTCGATAATTTCTTATAAACATAGGTTTTCATTGGAATTCACTCAATCAGTTAATTATGGAACAAGAGAGCTGTTTCATCTTTGTTTTAAAGAAATATAAAAATGAATTATGAATAGAAAGTAAAATGATTCCACTTTTTTTTTTTTATTTTTATAAATATCTTTATTTAGTTAATAAAATAACTTCGTTACCTAGTTATTTTATTAACTTTTTTAATTTAACCAACTAAACCCATTCTTAATTTTTAATTATTTCAATGAGATAAATTTTGGAAAAATTAAGAATTTCAGTATTTTTTCTTATTCTTTTTATTTATTCTTTCAGAAAGAGATAAGAATTGGTTTGGTGAATCGGAAACAATTTTATAGAAAAATTGAAGTAAAAATTGAAGTAAAAATTGCAATTTCTTTTCTTATGGAACATACATATCAATATGCATGGGTAATCCCTCTTCTCCCACTTCCAGTTATTATGTCAATGGGATTTGGCCTTATTCTTATTCCGACAGCAACAAAAAATCTTCGTCGCATATGGGCTTTTCCTAGTGTTTTACTCTTAAGTATAGCTATGGTATTCTCAGTTCAACTGTCTATTCAACAAATAAATGGAAGTTCGATCTATCAATATCTATGGTCTTGGACCGTCAATAATGATTTTTCTTTAGAATTTGGATACTTGATTGACCCACTTACTTCTATTATGTTAATACTAATTACTACTGTAGGAATCCTGGTTCTTATTTATAGTGATGGTTATATGTCTCACGATGAAGGATATTTGAGATTTTTTGTTTATATAAGTTTTTTCAATACTTCCATGTTGGGATTGGTTACTAGCTCCAATTTGATACAAATTTATTTTTTTTGGGAACTCGTGGGAATGTGTTCTTATTTATTGATAGGCTTTTGGTTTACACGACCAATCGCAGCGAGTGCTTGTCAAAAAGCTTTTGTAACTAATCGTGTAGGGGATTTTGGTCTATTATTAGGAATTTTAGGTTTTTTTTGGATAACAGGTAGTTTAGAGTTTAGGGATTTGTTCAAAATAGCTAATAACTGGATTCCTAATAATGGAATTAACTCTTTACTTACTACTTTGTGTGCTTTTTTATTATTCCTTGGTGCAGTTGCGAAATCCGCACAATTCCCTCTTCACGTATGGTTACCCGATGCTATGGAAGGGCCCACTCCTATTTCGGCTCTTATACACGCAGCAACTATGGTTGCTGCGGGAATTTTTCTTCTAGCTCGACTTCTTCCTCTTTTCATATCTTTACCTTTGATAATGAGTTTTATTTCTTTAGTAGGTACAATAACACTATTCTTAGGAGCTACTTTAGCTCTTGCTCAGAGAGATATTAAAAGAAGCTTAGCCTATTCTACAATGTCTCAATTGGGTTATATGATGTTAGCTCTAGGTATAGGTTCTTATCAAGCTGCTTTATTCCATTTGATCACTCATGCTTATTCAAAAGCTTTATTGTTCTTGGGATCCGGATCCGTTATTCATTCAATGGAACCTCTTGTTGGATATTCACCAGATAAAAGTCAAAATATGGTTCTTATGGGCGGTTTAAGAAAATACATTCCAATCACAAGAACTACTTTTTTATGGGGTACACTTTCTCTTTGTGGTATTCCACCTCTTGCTTGCTTCTGGTCCAAAGATGAAATCCTTAGTAATAGTTGGTTGTATTCGCCCTTTTTTGGAATAATAGCCTCCTTTACTGCAGGATTAACTGCCTTTTATATGTTTCGGATATATTTACTTACATTTGATGGGTATTTGCGTGTTCATTTTCAAAATTACAGTAGCACTAAAGAGAGTTCCTTGTATTCAATATCCTTATGGGGAAAAAGGATACCCAAAGGAGTGAATAGGGATTTCGTTTTATCAACAACGAAGAGTGGAGTTTCTTTTTTTTCACAAAATATACCAAAAATTCAAGGTAATACAAGAAATAGGATAGGATCCTTTACTACGTCTTTTGGGGCTAAAAAAACTTTTGCCTATCCGCATGAAACGGGAAATACTATGTTATTTCCTCTTCTTATATTACTACTTTTCACTTTGTTCATTGGATTCATAGGAATCTCTTTTGATAATGGAGGAATTGGTAATGGAATAGCAGAGTTAACCATATTATCAAAGTGGTTAACTCCCTCAATAAACTTTACCCAGGAAAGTTCTAATTCTTTTGTAAATTCATATGAATTTATTACTAATGCAATTTCTTCTGTAAGTCTAGCTATCTTTGGTTTATTCATAGCATATATCTTCTATGGATCCGCTTATTCTTTTTTTCAGAATTTGGATTTAATAAACTCTTTTTACAAAGGAAATCCTAAAAAAGAATTTTTAGATCAAGTAAAAAAAAATATATACAGTTGGTCATATAATCGTGGTTATATAGATATTTTCTATACTAGGGTCTTTACCCTCGGTATAAGAGGGTTAACCGAACTCACGGAGTTTTTTGATAAGGGTGTTATTGATGGAATTACCAATGGAGTGGGTCTTGCTAGTTTTTGTATAGGAGAGGAAATTAAATATGTAGGGGGAGGTCGAATCTCGTCTTATTTATTCTTTTTTTTATGTTATGTATCTGTGTTTTTATTCTTTTTTCTTTCTTAAGTTAAGGAATTTACAACAAGTCTCTTGCAAAAATAACTATCCTATCCCCTTTCTACAATCTCTCTATATCCTTGTTACATAAGGTAAGTATTGTATAATAGTTCGGTTTTCCGCGATTTTTTCCATTCCTCTGTGTAAATACCCTAATATGGGTTCACAATCAATAACATCCTCACCATCGAGAGTAACGATCAGTCGAAGAACACCATGCATTGATGGGTGTTGAGGGCCCATATTGACTATCATGAGATCTTTTCTTGTAAGCGGTAGACTCATATCCTTTCTTCCTTAATTCATTATTCCATGAAAATGGATTATTCCATGAATTCCTCAAAGCGAGGCTCATCAAAATGAAAAATCTAAGACTACTATAAGACTACTAAAAAAATAATAAAACAAGAAAAAAATTTGAACGATTAAATTACTGCTCCCGAATATTCAACTGACCGATTAATTTCTTATAACGTACTCTATTTTTCTTTGCCAAATAAGCCAGCAAACGTCGACGTTTTCCCAAAAGTCTTCGTAGACCTCTTTCCGATGAAAAATCTTTTTTGTGTAATTCCAAATGTGAAGCAAGTCTCCGTATCTTATTGGTGAAACTGAATACTTGAAATTCAACAGAACCCCTGTTTTCTTCTTTTTCTTCTTTAACCATAAATCCAAAAATTTTTCTACCTCCTTTCTTTTTCATGTATTTTTCTGATCAGGAAAAATACAAAATTATGTCAGTTATTTTGAAGTTATTCTAATCTCGTACACACACAAATTTGCAATTATTCATCTACTACTGGAATTTGGATTTATTTTATCGATGCAAATTGGATTTGGATAGAAGGGTACATTCTTTCTAATATTTTAGATAGAAGAAATGTTTCTTCTATCTAAAATATTAGAAAGAATTTTGCTGATTTATTTATTGCTATATGCAATTTATGGAATTGATACACCATTTAATTGATATCATTTAGCAAAATGAAACACAGCATATGCATCCATCTTTTGGCTCGAGAATTTCACGGGATAGAGATATGGTATAAGAAATAGACTATTAAGTAACTCTAAATGAATTGTGGATACATCTGTATCCTTAACATACTGAAACGATTGTCATTATTCGTATCAAACCAATAGCGATTCATACAAGCTAAATCTTCTAATCAATGGTGGGCCAATAATGAATTTTTTTGCATATGTATTAAGACGCTTGGCCTGATTTCGAAATTGTCCAGAGTTTTATATGTTGTTTTCATTGCAAAATGATGGGTCTCCTTCCATAACTTTCCAATTACGAGTACGAGAATTGAAAGACATGAAAATTCTCAATTCTCTACGGCGTCTAGTAGATAGAAACAAGAAAATCAGAAGAATCTTTCTCTCTATTCACTATCATTCCGCGTCTTCGACTTCTATTAGTTTCTTTTCTTCTTTAATGCAATAGCTATAGTTTGATATAAGAATCCATTTCTCAAAGTAATGGAAACCATTCTCTTATAGGAAATGGTTCGAAAATCGCTATTCCACCTTTTAGGTATCGTGAAAAGTGATACCTGTGAAGATCGTGCATTTCAGTCAAATTCAGATCCGTTTTTCGAGTCCATGATATAATATAACCAAATTGGATAGATCTTCCACCTGTTTAGCTAAGAAAGAATAGATACAGAGGTGGATAATAGATCGATATGAAGATCATGAGCTGCCCCATAATGAAATCGCCAGTAGTCGCGAATATCTCCTTCTTCCCTAATCCAAGATTGGAGAAAGAAGATCTAAGAGGGACCTATGGAGAATGTAGTCAGAAATCCATAATAGAGTCCGACCACAACGACCGAATTAATTATCCTCATCGAGAAACTTAGACTACTAAATAGAAAAGATTTGAAAATCATGGCATGGGTCTCCTTTTTTTCTTTCTTTAGAGTTTTCTATATGCACAATTTCTCGATGTTTCGATGAGAATTTCTTGACTTTCCATATATAGAAAGAGATAGACTATAAATGACATCTCTTATGTCAATAAGACCAAAGGGATGGATATTAAATGATAGGAAGTGCTAGGAAGTGAAATAGAATGAAATAGAGCCACTTTGGGCTTCCCTATGAAATGAGGCATGGAACGGAGCCACTACGAAGAAATTATGGGAGTTACGAAAGAAGCTTCGGACTCATATTGTTCATGGGTTGAGAGCGGGAGTTGAACTCTAGGAGGTCGAATCCCCCCTTGTTCCTCAGTAGCTCAGTGGTAGAGCGGTCGGCTGTTAACTGACTGGTCGTAGGTTCGAATCCTACTTGGGGAGATTTTATTCATTCTTTAATGTAAGAATTTTAATGTAAGAATAAAGAATTGAATTAAAGGGCTTGCTTTGACCCTTAGGAGTAGGTAACCCGTTCGCTATCCTTGTTTCTATTTCTATTGCATTCTATCTCATCGTATCACATTCTGTTCTACGATTCCACTTCGACAAAAGGAAAGAGCATACCTAAGTTCAATAGCTTTACGTCCGCTATCCC
>NW_028259966.1:10000-47933 GCF_056163025.1 Triticum urartu | reverse complement strand
TCCCCTGGATAAGCCTCACGTCCGGGAGGTCTTCTTAATAGAAGGGACATTTGGCGATAAGCTTGTGCCTGTTTGGAGAGATCATCATAAATTATTAAAGTATGCCGTTCGCGGTACATAAAATACTCAGCCAGGGCTGCTCCCGTATAAGGAGCGAGGTATTGTAATGTAGCAGGTGAATCCGCCATTTCAGCTACTACAATAGTGTATTCCATGGCCCCCTCCTCATGGAAAGTAGTTACTACTTGAGCTACGGAGGATGCTCTTTGACCGATAGCTACATAAACACATATTACACCTTGCCCTTTTTGATTGAGAATTGTATCTGTGGCTACTGCTGTTTTGCCAGTCTGTCTGTCCCCAATAATTAACTCTCGCTGACCGCGCCCTATAGGGATCATCGAATCGATAGCAATAAGCCCTGTTTGAAGAGGTTCGTATACGGAACGCCTGGAAATTATACTTGGAGCAGGAGATTCAATTAAGCGAGATTCGGAAGCTATAATTTCGCCTTTCCCATCAATAGGTTTAGCCAGAGCATTTACAACACGACCCAAGTAAGCCTCACTCACGGGTATCTGAGCAATTCTTCCTGTTGCTTTTACAAAACTTCCCTCTTGTATCATCAACCCATCGCCCATTAATACAATCCCAACATTTTTGGATTCCAAATTCAGAGCAATACCCCTAGTACCTTCTGCAAATTCGACTAATTCACCTGACATTATTTCACCAAGACCTATAATACGAGCAATCCCATCCCCCACTTGAACTACGCGACCTATATTCTCAATCCCTACTTTCCTATTATATTGTTCAATACGTTCGCGGAGAATTTTATGAATTTCGTCGACTCGAAGGGTTGCCATTAGTGTTTCTTGACTCTTTTTTCGGAAGCAAGGGGAAAAATAATGCCTAAATTCTAAACGAAAGTAGAAGTTCAAGGCCTAATTAATTTAATTATTTCTTCCATTCCAGGGACCCGAGAATGCCAATATTAGCACGAATCGTACGGAAATGTAACTCGGTATTCAAACAACTATTCAGAGTTCCTAGAGCTCCTTGTACGGCCTGTTGGAAAACCCGCTGTCGGACCTGATTCATTGCCCTTTGTTTTTCAAAATAAAGGGTTTCGTTTTTAGACTTTTCCAATTGTTCCAAACTAATAGAAGTAGCATTAATCAAATTTGCTTTTTCTCGTTCTATCTCAGAGTATCCATTCATTCGATACTCATCCGCTTCTAGTTCGACTTTCTGTAATCGAATCCGAGCTTTTTCGAGTTGCTCAATGGTCCCTCTACGCAATTCTTCTGAATTTCGAATAGTACTCAAGATCCTCTGTTTTCGATTATCTAATAAATCTTTTAATGAAAGTAGATTATTTTGTAAGTTTACAACTTTTATGATCTCTTCCCGAACCAAACATGAATCTTTCGATTCATTTGGCTCTCACGCTCCTTTTTTTTTTTCTATAGCTATTTCCATATCTTTTTTTTAAGTAATGAGCCTATCCTCTATCTTCTTTTTTATGTTTATATTTCAATATACCGAAACCTATATAAGACTAGATAAATATTAAGAGGACTCTTCCGCCTAGATAAAAATATATCATGGTCAGCAAAGTTGTTTCTTTATTTTTATTTGCCCTCTAGTTAATAATTTCAATTTCATTAAGAAAAACTAACTAAATAAATGGAAAATGAAAATTAATAGAATTCTTTTTTATTTTTTTTTTCTTCAAATCCAAAAAATTTCTCTTTTTTATACATAGGTCGTCGATTCGGCATTGGTTAAAAAAGGGCAGGGTGCCCCCTTTTTTTTCTAGTAAATAGTTCAAACCATTTTATCGATATGAGTGTTCTATATCAGATAAATTTTACATTAGCTATTTCCCGTTTAAATTGGTACTAATACTAATATAGTTGTAGAAAGAGTACCTCTTTTTGCCTGGACTTCAAGCAGTTTAGCTTTAACCGTGTTAATGGTCTCACATTCTTGGTTTATAGAGAATCAAAGTTGATTTACCAATGAGTCGCGAAATGCTATGGTTCTTCCATATGATTTCTGAATTTATTCAGAAGTAATTCGTCGAGATCGTGCACCCTTTTCTTATTTATCCGAAAAATACTAAAAAATATTATAAAGTGCAGCCGGATAGATCCAATCTATTCTTGAAATAGACAACTCGCACACACTCCCTTTCCAAAAAAAATCAAAACACCAACCACTACAGTTAGATTTATTAGATTTGTTGCTAAAATATCGGTATTAAGCCCGAAACTGCCAGCGGATGGCCAGTGAGCTAAAAAAACGAAAGAATGGGTTACATTTTTCATATGCTCTCCTCTTATAGATAGGACGAACAAAGAACAAAGTTTTTCGATCACTTACTTCGCTCGCCCTTTTTTGATCGGTTTTTTTAATGCAAATAGATTCAATCTAGTAATTTCTTTTAGATTAAGTCTTACGTCTTGTTTGACCGGTGAAAGACTTCCTTTGTTGAAATGTTCTGTTCCCAAAATTCCTAAAATAAAAGGAAAAAACTTTCCACTTTCCTAAACTAAGGACGGGAAATAAGAAGGTGAGCATATCTTCTAAATTAATAATACTCAACTCAGCCCTTCCTAGAATGGGGTATTATCTGTCCCGATAAATAGATAATTCCAGGAGTAATAAATAGGAGTAAATTAAATAAAGTATTGATATAATTGGAATTGTGGAAGCAAATACCAATTTACTAAAAAAAGAAAAAAGTATCTAATCGAAATCGAAAGAATTTTTTTTTTAAGATTAAACAAAAGGGTTCGCAAATAAAAGCGCTAGTGCCACAACTAGTCCATAAATTGTTAAAGCTTCCATAAAAGCTAGACTAAGCAATAAAGTACCTCGTATTTTACCTTCTGCTTCTGGCTGTCTCGCAATACCTTCTACAGCTTGTCCTGCAGCAGTACCTTGACCAACTCCAGGTCCAATAGAAGCAAGCCCTACGGCCAATCCAGCAGCAATAACAGAAGCAGCAGCAATTAGTGGATTCATGGTGAGTAGTTCCTCGTGTCAAAAAAAAGAAATGGTTAAGGATACAATCAACCAATAAATTCTTACTTCTAAGCTCTATTGGGGAGAAGTAAAGTAACTAAAAAGTACAAATTGAAATCAAATTGAAATGATAATGTGAATTGTCCGAACTACATAGAAGGGAATTCCATATCCATATATCGGATTAGATAATGAATCTAACCTAGGAATATATAATATAATATCCTATATATATACATTTGTTTCTTCTATTTTGTTTGCATATTTTCTCATTTTCTATTGAATCGGATTCTAAAATCATTGCTTAAAGTGGAAACCTGCATAAAAGAGGACTCCACTTATAGACATTAAGGATATTATAGTATAGATCTAGCCTGACTCCACCCTCCTTAATGCATATATACTTTGAAAATTCCATAATATAGTCTATTCTATTCTCTCTCCTACAACTCTAGGCTATATATTCATACGCATTTCTAACTATTTTTTTGCAACCAAGCAGATTATCTGGAACCATGCATGAATTGAGCTAAGCTGCAAAAAAAAAAAATACTATTTCCAAAAAGAGTCAATTCAATGATGACCCTCCATGGATTCACCTATATAGGCTGCGGCTAATGTTGCAAAAATAAGAGCTTGAATACCGCTTGTAAATAATCCAAGAAACATGACCGGTATAGGGATTACTAAGGGGACTAAAGAAACAAGAACAACAACGACTAATTCATCCGCCAATATATTCCCGAAAAGTCGAAAGCTAAGCGATAATGGTTTTGTGAAATCTTCTAGGATGTTAATTGGTAAAAGGATTGGAGTTGGTTTAATATATTTCTCGAAATAGCTCAATCCTTTTTTGCTAAGACCAGCATAAAAATATGCCGCTGACGTGAGTAAAGCTAAAGCAACAGTAGTATTTATATCATTCGTGGGCGCTGCTAATTCCCCATGGGGTAACTCTATAATTTTCCAAGGTAAAAGAGCACCCGACCAATTCGAAACAAAAATAAAAAGGAACATAGTTCCAATAAAGGGAACCCAGGGACCATATTCTTCTCCAATCTGAGTTTTGCTCAAGTCTCGAATAAACTCAAGGACATATTCAAAAAAATTCTGACCGTCGGTCGGGATGGTTTGTGGATTCCGAACAGCTATGACAACTGAACCTAGCAAGATAGTAATTACGACCCAAGAAGTGATGAGTACTTGGGCATGAATTTGGAAACCTCCTATTTGCCAATAGAAGTGTTGGCCTACTTCTACACCCGATATATCGTATAACCCCTTGAGTGTTTTAATGGAACAAGGTATAATATTCATATTGTCCTCTGATAAAAATTGAACTTCAAAAAAGGAATTCTTTTGATTCAACCATCTCTTTCTCAACTCAGCAACTTGAAGTATTAATCTTATATTTAGGATACCAAGAAAGCACATCAGATCATAATATATATCAATACCCTCTAATATATATCAATATTCCCCTTCTTTTTTCTATGCAAAAAAAATTCTATGCAAAAAAAAAGATATAGTAAAGTAAGTGATTCCATAAATTTACGCAGTTGCCCAAGAATTCACTATATATTCTTAATCAACGATTTCTTATATAGAGAGAACGGCCCTCACAAATTGAAAATACTAATTTGTTAAGAATCAATCGAATTGAAGTCATAGTGTCATCGTTGGCTGGAATCGATATATTCGCGAGATCCGGGTCACAATTTGTATCGACTAAAGAAATAGTAGGAATCCCCAAAATGGCACATTCCCGAAGAGCTATATACTCTTTTTGCTGATCAAGGACGATCACAATGTCTGGCAATCTCGTCATATATTTGATCCCGCCGAGATACCTTTGCAAAGTAGATAATTTTCTCTTCAAGATTGCCACATCTCTTTTTGGGAGATGGTGGAATTTTCCCATTTTTTCTTCTGCTCTTAAGTCTCTAAATTGAGAAAGTCTAGTTTTCGTAATCGACCAATTCGTTAACATACCACTGAACCACTTTTTATTAACATAATGACAACGAGCCCTTATTGCAGCTGATGCTACTAAATCTGTTGCTCTTTTTTTGGTACCAACAATTAAGAAACTTTTTCCCTGACTTGCTGCATCAAAAACTAAATCACAAGCTTCTGATAAAAAACGAGCCGTTCTAGCGAGATTTATAATATGAGTACCTTTACGCTTTGCCGAAATGTAAGGGGCCATTTTAGGATTCCATTTCTTAATACCATGACCAAAATGAACTCCTGCTTCTATCATCTCTTTCAAATTAATGTTCCAATATCTTCTTGTCATTTTTTCCACACTTCCTTTTTTTTAATCCTACCATTCCATTACGGAATTTAGTTCTTTTTGAAGATTAAGAAAGATCCGAAATAGCTTGAAATAAATAATAATTGTTCCGAGAGAACCTTGTACTAAGATAAGAGTTGGCCATTGATACATGGTATAAACATAACCACCTTAATGAATTAACTGACTTGTTTTACTTATTAAAATAAAAATCTTAAAAATCTAAAATTTGACCTGTTAGTGTTCTAAGTTCAAAAGTCTAGTAAAGTAAAAAATATTTTTATGGGGGTTCTTATGTCTCATAAAAATTGTTTGTTACGTCAGAATCTGAAGAAACTAATTCTGTATGGAGAAACAAAAAATCTCTCATTTCCGACGCGAATAGATTTTTTTTTTTTATTTCGAAATAAAGGTTCTTGTCTTGTGGGGAACGATGCACAAATTTTTGGAATCCGGTACCAACAGGTATAATCCCCCCCAGAACTACGTTTTCTTTCAAGCCTTTCAACCAATCAATGCGACCTCGTAGGGCAGCTTTTGCTAAAACTCGAGCAGTTTCTTGAAAACTTGCTTCAGATATGAAACTTTGGGTATTCAGGGAAGCCCTTGTTATTCCCAATAAGATTGCCCGATAATAGATCGATTCATCCAAAGCTCGTCCTGCTCGTTCCGCTCGCAATAGTCCGATTAATTCCCCAGGCGAAAAAACATTAGACATTCCATCTTCGGAAACCCGCACTTTTGATGTTACTTGGCGTATAATAATCTCTATATGTCTATTATGGATCTGTACCCCTTGGGATCGATAAACCTTTTGGATTTTATTAACCAAAGAGATACGACTTTGGGCTATGGTTAGCTCAGCTCCAATCAAGAATCCCCAAGGGACCCCAAGAATTCTTGGTATACGCTCATTCCAATCCTCAATTCTCCTTTCGAGATTCGGGGATAATGAATCAATTGAACGCGCTTCAAAGATTTGTTCCACTTTTGGAAGACCTTGCGTTATGTCACTAGATCTCGATTTTTCATATATAAACGTAACTAACCTATCTCCCTTGTAAAGGATTTCTCCATAATGACCATTAACAGTTGCTCCTGTAGTGGCCAAATAAGGTTTAGCTGCTCTTATAACAAAGGAATTCATATTTACAATGAAAATTTGACCGGATTTTTTTATGTGCGATTTAAATAGACATACATTTTCACAAATAAATTGTCCAAGGTGAATTATTGCCAATGTCTCTTCCCAAGAATCATGATGGACAAAGTGACAATTCAAAAGGAATGGATCCAACATTATGTTACTATCGAAATTAGAAATCCTTTTATTTTCATCTATTAAAGAGTATTTAAGTTCTTGAAGTACTTGGAAGGTTTGTTTTAAATTGTCAACGAACAAATATTTTTTTAACAGGATTTTATTATGCGTTAGTAAATAGTAAGATGAAGAAAAATGCGATATACTAGCTACAATAGCGCCTAAGGGCCCAAAAATTTCTCGAATAGGAATTCTAGGATTCCATTCTTTTATCGCATTGGGATGTTTTGAATTCTTGAATAAACCAATTCGAGAACAGTTGGATGCCGACAAAATCATCAAAGAGTGGTATTCTTTATTTCGATTCAACAAAGTGCCAATAGCTTCTGGATGTTGGCTAAGTGATTCAATCTTCGCCTTGGAATAAAAAGAATTGATATTGGCGCGATCTAACCTATTATGGGGAATCGGTCCTGCACTTGTCCTACCATACCTTTTTCGTGTATACGAAATAGTGGACTTGACTAACTCAATTCTTAGGAAATCGCGAATAAGATCATTTGCTCTTACCTCAACAAGGGAAGCACCAGCCTTTTCTTTTTCTTCTTGTTCCCAATTCACTACTAAGCAAGTTCTAACAAATTGACTATTTGTGTGATAAATTCTTTGAGTTAACTTGCTATTTTCATGAGAAATAAAATTGACAAGTCGAATTTGGAGATTATTTTCTTCTTGCAAGAGATCCTGCGGGAAAAGTGTTGCTAAATTTCTTCCTTCGTCCATTTCATATGCCACTGTAGGGCGAACGGAAACAAAATACTTTTCCTTGCTCTTGAGAATTTTTTTCCGTTGAACATAGACCCAATTTTTCCTTTTTTTTGATTCCTTAGAATCTTTTTTTTGTCTTTCTGGCGGTATCAAACAGCCACCTAATATCTTATCCGCCTCTTCAGGAAAATGAATATCTCCGGAAAATATTTTGAGTTCCGTATGGCTTTTTTTTCTCTTCACTCGGACCAGTCCGCCTAGTCGACTTCTTGTATTTTTTGTGAGTTGTGTATTCACTCCAATAATACTATTGTCAAGTATCTTTAGGGATGAAGATCTCGGCAAGATATGAAGTTCTTGAAGAATGAAAAAAAACCGATCTACTTCTTTTTGGTATTTTAGACTAAATTCTTTTGTTCCTCGATGCTCAATCAAACCCTCTTTTTTTAAGATGGAATCTTCCTCTGGGCTCTCGTATTCGTCCTCTGAATCTTCTTCTGAGTCTTCCTCTAAAGTACCATATTTTTCCTCTGCGCTTTCCCCGGGGCTGCCATATTCGTCTTCTGAGTCTTCCTCTAGAGTTCCATATTCGTCCTCTTGGGTCCTATATTTGCTCTCTGGGCTCCCATATTCCTCTTCTGAGTCTTTCTCTAAAGTCCTATATTCGTTCTCTGGGTTCCCATATTCGTTTTCTGGGCTCCCATATTCGTCTTCTAGGGTTTCATATTCGTATTCGTCTTCTAGGATTCCATATTTAGATTCTTCTAGGGTTTCATATTCATATTCGTCCTCTCGGGTCCTGTATTCGTCTTCTAGGGTCTCATATTCCTCTTCTGAGTCTTCCGCTCGAGTCCTATATTCTTCTTCTAGGGTCCTATATCTAAATTTAACAATTCCTGAACCCTTTTTATCTTTTCTGTATCGGGGATCGTCAAAATAAGCAAAAATAGTATTTCTACGTAAAACACCCATAAGGGGGATTTCAATCGAAATCCCAAAACAGGATATTAGTTCTTTCTCTTGTTCTTGATGATATTGTAATGGAATGACGAACCTATTTCTTCGCTTTTTCGCCAACAAATCTGAATTATCTTGAAAAATAGAAGGATAGATAAAATTCCAATGGCCATTGGACATGATTCGATCCGACGTTGAATAATCAAGAATTTCCCTATCTTTTTTACCATAAGTATTCATTTGATCTTGATCCTTGTGGAGTGAAAAAGACGCTATACTGGATCTGCACATACTTACTGACAATATCCATAAATGGCTTGTTTTTGGTAATCGGCGAAGATTACCATATTGATATTCGGGCGCATGGTAAACATCAGTACTCCAGTGCATTTCGCCGTCTGATTCAGAATAAATATGCTTTTGTACCCTTTCTTTAAAATGTAAAGTGGACGTTCCGGCACGAATCTCCGCAATTACTTGTTCGGATTTTACATATTGATCATTTTGCACTAGAATCAAGCTTTTTGAGGGAATATTCACACTATATAGAATATCTTGACTCTGAATAGTTACATGCAAGTCTATATAACATAGAAAAGCAGGCTGCCCATGACGGGTACGTGTGGGGTGAACCAAATTCTCATTGAATTTTATTTTTCCATTCGAAGGGGATCGTACAAGGTCGGCAGTACCCCCTGTGAATACTCCGCCAGTATGAAAAGTTCTTAATGTTAGTTGAGTCCCTGGCTCCCCAATTGATTGACCTGCAATAATACCTACGGCTTCTCCCAATTCGACCAGATCACTATGAGTAGGACTCCGGCCATAGCATAATTGACAGATCCAAGAAGTGCTTCGGCAAGTAAAGGGGGTTCTAATATATATTGGTTGTGCTCGAAATGGTTGTGCTCGAAAGGCAGTTATGAATCGATTGACTAATCCAATTCCAATATCTTGATTTCGCGCGGCAATGCATCGTGAACCGATATATATATCGTCTGCTAATACACGACCAATTAGTGTTTGGACAAAAAGTTTTTCCGTCATCCCATTTTGAGGACTTACAGAAATACCTCGGATAGTACCACAATCTCTTCTACGCACAATAATATGTTGAACTACTTCAACAAGTCTACGTGTAAGATATCCAGCATCTGCTGTTCGCACAGCAGTATCTACAACCCCTTTGCGGGCTCCATAGCAGGAAATTATATATTCTGTCAAAGAAAGTCCCTCGCGTAAATTGCTTTGAATAGGTAAATCAATCATTTGTCCTTGAGGGTCCGACATTAATCCTCTCATACCTACTAATTGGTGTACTTGAGATGCATTTCCTCTGGCTCCTGAAAAAGACATTAGATAGACTGGATTAGAAGGATCCGTTATCCGAAAATTTGAATTCATTTCTTGTTTCAAATATTCACTTGTCGCATACCATATCTCAACAGATTGGCGTAATTTTTCTACCGCGTGTACAGCCCCATAATAATAGTGTTTCTCCAAAAGAAAACTCTGTTGTTCCGCGTCTTGGACTAACCATCCCTTAGAGGGTATTGTTAAAAGATCCTCGATTCCTAACGAAATCGATGTAGTAGTGGCTTGATGGAAGCCCAGAGTCTTTAGTTGATCCAGTATATGGGATGTATATCCCATTCCAAAATGATCTATTAATCTGCTAATAAGTCGTTTCATACCAGTTCCGTCTATCTCTTTATTATGAAAGACCAGATTGGCCCGTTCCGCCATACATAAGTACCCCCTTTTCGGCTGAGTAGGATTCGACAATTGCTGAGTAGGATTCGACAATGGGCCTGAGTCAGTGATTCGAAAATTTAATTAACTTAATTGCCTCAATCTCAATCTGGATTCGCGTGGCAAATAATGATGATACTAGGGAAATCGGAATGCCCCCCGAAAGGGGAGGGGCATCGCCGAATCTAACTTTCTTGTTTAGGTAGTGTATGAATAGGCCTGACTAAATCCTTGTATGGCTTCCTCTATTTCTCTATAAAAAGAAATATGACCAAGAGTGGTTCGAATGTATATCGAACGAATTTCTTTTTTTCTATTTCCCATTATTAGATAGTGGGCATAAATCTCATGATAAGTCCCCAAAGATTCATATTGAACTTCAATCGGAACTTCTCTTGACCCAATGACGCGTTGATCCAGGTTCCATCGTAGCCACAAGGGACTATCTAAACTGATTAGTTTTTGTCTATAAGCTCCCAGTGCATCATAAGAACTAGAAAAATGGGGTTCTTTATCTTTCCTATATTTAAAATTATTATTATTATTGTAATTTACTTTTAGATTTGGGTAGTTTCTGCAACTATTATATCTATTTGCACAAATACCTCGACGCTTTCCAATCGTTAATACATAAAGCCCGATAAGCATGTCTTGGGTTGGTACGCAAATAGGATCCCCAATAGCGGGAGATAAGAGATTCATATGAGAAAACATAAGTAAACGGGCTTCTGCCTGAGCTTCCAAGGATAAAGGTAGATGAACAGCCATTTGATCTCCATCAAAGTCCGCATTGAAACCCTTACACACTAATGGGTGTAAAGAAATAGTACGCCCCTCTACTAAAGTGGGTTGAAAGGCCTGTATGCCTAATCTATGCAGGGTAGGTGCTCTATTTAACAGTACAGGATGTCCCCGCATAACTTCTTGAAGTATTTCCCATACAATGGGTTCTTTTTCCCAAATTTTCCTTTTAGCAATCCTTACATTAGAAGTGGCGCGTTTCGTGATTAAATCGCGAATTACAAATAGCTGAAAAAGCTTTATTGCTATCTCTAGAGGTAATCCACATTGATGTAATGAAAGCGAAGGACCCACAACAATGACAGAACGCCCCGAGTAATCGACCCGTTTCCCAAGCAGAGTCTCGCGAAACCTTCCCTCTTTACCTTCAATTACATCTGAAAGTGATTTGTATACTTTATTGTGACCATCCCTCGTCGGTTGCCCGCGGGACCCACTATCAAGAAGTGTATCCACGGCTTCTTGTACCAATTTTTCCTGGCACATTACTAAATCTGCTGGCGCTAATTCACTTCTTTTTAATAGATAGGCAAGATTGTTGTTCCGACGGATAACTCTCTTATAAAGTTCATTAATGTCTGAAGTCACTACTTTATCTCCAGACCTATAAACAATAGGTCTCAATTCGGGAGGAAGAACCGGTAATAAGCACAAAACCATCCATTCTGGTTCTACATTTGTTTGAATAAAATGTTTCGCCAATTGCATGCGTCTAATCAAAAAAACTTTTCTTATTCGTCTTTTTCTATCTTCCCACTCATCTCCACTATACCCCTCGTCTTCTAATTCCTTCCATTCGACCAAAGAATTCTCTATAATAATTCGCAAATCCAAATCTGCTAATTGTTCTCTAATAGCACCTGCTCCTGTCGCAATTTCCCGATTTCGAAATGTTGCAAAGCCTGGGGTAGAAAAAAAGGGAGAAATGCTGTGGTTACAGGATGCAATTTCCTCTTCGAATAAACCTCGTAATCGTAAAAAAGTGGGTTTTTTAGTGCTGGGCCTAGCAAAAGAGAAATCGCCGTATACTAGGCCCTCCAACTTCTTAAGAGGTTTATCTAAAAGATTCGCGATATAACTAGGAAGACCTTTCAAATACCACACATGAGTCACGGGACATGCGAGTTTGATGTATCCCATTTGATATCTTCGTATCCGAGAATCCACAAATTCGACCCCGCATTTTTGGCAAAATCTTTCGTCTTCGTTTTCAGCTCCGCTCGCTCGAGAATTGCCACAAGCGCAAATCCCGCTTTTTATGGGTCCAAAGATTCTTTCGCAAAACAATCCATCTTTTTCTGGTTTATCGGTTTTATAATGAAAAGTAGAGGGCCTTGTGACTTCGCCAACGACTTCTCCATTAGGTAGGTTTTTGTTAGCCCAAGCCTTTATTTGTTGAGGGGAAACGAGTCCAATTTGAAGTTGTTGATGTTTATATTGGTCAATCATAAAATAGAAATAAGAAAAGAATTTATATTTATTCCGATCAAACTTCCTCCCTATTAACCTGGAAGTTCTTTTCAGATACAAGGAAATGATTCAGTTCTAGAGCCAAAGATCGTAGTTCTCGAACGAGCACTCGAAAAGATTCTGGAGGATCCTCATGATTAGGTATTCTTTTTCCCCAGATCGTAGCATTAAGTATTTCTTGGCGAGCTATAAGATGGTCAGATTTATAAGTAAGTATCTCTTGTAAAATATGAGCAACACCAAATCCTTCTAAAGCCCAAACTTCCATTTCTCCTACTCGTTGTCCCCCTTGCTTGGCTCTTCCTCTAACCGGTTGTTGTGTAACAAGTGAGTAGGGCCCAGTAGAACGCCCATGAATTTTCTCATCAACTTGATGAATTAATTTTAAGATATAGGACTTCCCTATTAGAACAGGTTGCTCAAAGGGGTCGCCTGTTCTTCCATCAAATATTCTGCTTTTTCCCGGGTACTCGGGTTCAAATACCCATGGATTTTTTGTTTCTTTACTGGCTTCATATAATTCTGAAAACACAAGTTTTCTTGAAGCCTCTTGCTCATATCTCTCATCAAAGGGTGCTATTCTATAATGTTTCTTTAGCAGATCCCCCGCTAATCCGAGCGAGCTTTCAAATATTTGTCCCACATTCATTCGGGAGGGTACTCCTAAGGGATTGAAGACCATATCAACGGGTGTTCCATCTTGCAAATAGGGCATATCTTGCCTAGGCAAAATTTTGGAAATGATCCCTTTATTCCCATGTCTTCCGGCTACTTTATCCCCAACTTTGATTTCACGTTTCTGTAAAATATATACACGAACCATTATGTCGAGCGGGTCCCTTTGGATCCATTTCACATCGATAACGCGCCCTCTTCCACCTATAGGTAATTTCAGAGAAGTTTCTTTTGAAGTGGAAACCTCAAGGCCAAATATGGCCCGTAATAATCCAGCTTCCGCGATATAAGATGATTCGCTCGCTATCTGAGGCGTTAATTTACCTACTAAAATATCACCAGTTTCTACCCAGGATCCCAACCTAACAACTCCATTTCTGTCCAAATTGCGGAGTAAATGTTCTTCTAGATGTGGTATTTCTTTAGTGATTTTTTCAGCGGAGCCCTGGCTTGTCGTATCCGTCTGAATTTCATATTTCCGGATGTGAAAAGAGGTATAAATATCTTCATATACCAAACGTTCGCTAATTAGTACTGCGTCTTCAAAATTGTAACCTTCCCATGGCATATAAGCTACTAATACGTTTTTTCCTAAAGCAAGTTCGCCCCCAATTGTAGCAGCTCCTTCTGCTAAAATTTGTCCTTTTTTAATGGATTTACCCCGTGGAACCCGGGGTTTTTGGTGCATACAAGTATTTTTGTTAGAGCGACGGTGGTTAACTAAAGGAATACTTATAGTCTTCCCACTACTTGATAAAAGTATCTTATGACTATCAGTAGAAATGATCTTTCCCTCGCGTTCGGCTATAATGGAAACCCTCGAATCTAGAGCTGTTTGGCGTTCCAATCCAGTTCCAACAATGCATTTCTCGGACCGAGAAAGCGGAACTGCTTGGCGCTGCATATTAGAACTCATTAAAGCCCGATTCGCATCATTGTGCTCAATAAAAGGAATGAGAGAACCCCCAATAGAAAAATATTGGAAAGGAAAAATACTTCTAACATGAATCTGTTCCCATGCAATAGTCAAGAATTCTTGACGGTATCTAGCCGGAACAACCTGTTCTTCCTGAATACCTTGATTCAAGGACAAAGAATTTCCTGCTGCTATCATATAATATTCATCTCTATTTGGTGATAGATAAACCACCTGTCTCTCTTTTTTTTCTTTTGCTTTCTCAGCAGATATTTCATAAAACGGACTCTCTATGGATCCCCACAAGTGATCAATTCTCGCATGAATTGTTAAGGATCCAGTAAGTCCAACATTGATTCCTTCAGACGTGTCAATTGGACAAATACGCCCATAGTGACTCGGATGAATATCTCGGCTCCGAAAACTTGCGGTTCTCCCCGTCAACCCTCCAGGACCTAAACAACTCACTTTTCGCCCATGAACAGTTTGTGTCAATGGATTCGTTTGATCAAAAACTTGAGATAACGGGTATGTGCCAAAAAAGGTCTCATAAGTAGTTATTAATAAAATTGAAGTTGAAGTTGGAGTTACCAAAGTTTGGGGAGTCGGTTTCGATTGACGTATGAATACTCTACGAATAGTTTTTTGAACTGCATGTTGTAAACGACCAAGAGCCAATCCGAATTGATCTTGTAACAGATCCGCAACCGAACGAATACGTTTATTTTTCAAGTGATTCATATCGTCATCGTCAAGTATACCCGTTCCAAATTTCATTCCAATCAAATGATCCGTAGCGGCCAATACATCTCGTGGTAACAAGAATGTATTGTTCTGAGGAATATCAAGATTAAGTCTCCGATTCATATTTCGTCGACCAATCCTTCCTAATTCACATTTTTGTTGAAAAAATTTCTTTTGTAATTCCTCGCATAAGGACTCCGAAAATACCAGGTCCCCACCTACACAAGCAAATTGTTGATAAAACTCCAAAATAGCTTTTTCTTTTGACTCAATCCTCTTCTTCTCTTTAGCATTCGGGAAAGACAAGAAAATTTCAGGGTAGGAAACATTATCCAGAATTTCTCTTAGATTCGAACCCATAGCTGATGATAGAACTAGAATAGATATCTTTTGTTTTCTACTCACGCGAGCCCATATCCTTTCTTTTTTATCAATTGCTAATTCCGATCTCCCCCCCCAATCTGATATTATAGTGCCAGTGTAGATAGAAATTCCCTTATGATCTAATTCCGAGCGGTAGTAAATACCAGGACTTAGCAATATTTGATTGATCACAATTCGGTATATTCCATTTATAATAAAGGTTCCTAAGGAATTCATTATAGGAATGTTTCCGATAGAAATGGTTTGCTTTTGCACATCGAAACCAAAAATTAATCTCGCAGATACATATAATTCGGAAGAATAGGTGAGTGATTCATACACAGCATCTCTTTCTTTTATCGAGGGTTCTAGCAGTTGATATCCTTTCGCAAATAATTGAAATGCAATTTCGTGATCTGGATCTTTAATTGTTGGAAACTTGTCAAGTTCTTCTGCCAAGGCTTGATTAATGAACCTACAAAATCCCTCGAATTGGATCTGACTAAATCCGGGTATTGTGGACATTCCCTCGTTTCCATTCCGGAGCATCTTAATCTTAAGTTTCCTGTTTATCAAAGAAAAATTCCATTATCAGCTCACTCTTCATCAATCCCTATGGATCGATCTAGCAATCATGGAATCTATATTCTGTTTACTGAATCACATGAAATTCTAGGGAACTCCACATACGTATTTCATATATGTATTTCATACATATGAATAGAGACCATTTGGACGAAAGTTCGAGTTTGCCAGGGGTACAAATGAAATGAAAATGAATTGATAAAACATTCCTACAAAAAAAATTCTGCCACTTATACTTTATGTTATGATATTCTAATCAGATTGGATGGCAAAGATTTCTCATTTTATCTCCTTTCTATGAATGTAATAAAGCCGTAATATAATATACTAGAAAGTTTGACTTTACTTCGATTTAGAATAGCGTGCTTACTTTAATTTCTCAAAATAATTTGAGGGTTCTTTTTTATTTCGGATCGGAGTAGTATAATTGCTAGAAAATTCAGTATTTCATTGTGGAATTCTAAAATAAAGTAAGTCCCTTTTTTAAGTACATGCCAATCTAGTTATCCACCTCTCCCCATATCCATGCTTTTCTTTTATCGTAATTTCACTTGGGTACGCCAAGATAGTCAGGTTATACTCTATATCAGAGCAAATTTCCTTTTTTTATTCAAGATATTTAATTTAATACTTTGAAAAATTAAAGCATGATTCCCCATAGAGATATGTACATAAAGGGGATCTTTGGATAATAATGCTGTTCGGACCTAAAGTTTACCTATACACGGATTAAGCATAAAGCCATAATATTTTATTATGCCATTGAAGGGGGGGGAGATAATACCGATTTAAGAGTAGTTCACTACTGCAATAAAAAAAAGAGAATTCTAGTTAACGGTTCCAATTTATTCTGAATTTTGCAGCCTGTGAATAGAAATCCACTTTTTCTTCTTTTTCATCTCAATAGAAAGAAATGGGAAGTTTTATTGTGTTAACAATGTATGTTTTAAGATAGAATCTATCGAGGAGAATAATAGAAACTGGATCAAAAAAAGCAGGAATAGATTTTTTGAAAAAGATTGGAAAAAAGTAAGTAGAATTATATTCAAAATAAAAGGGGCTTTTCGTAAGAAAACGTGGATGAATACTTGCTGTTTTCTAGATTTTTGATCGGATTTTTTGGCGGCATGGCCAAGCGGTAAGGCAGGGGACTGCAAATCCTTTATCCCCAGTTCAAATCTGGGTGCCGCCTGATCAATAAAATACTTAGGTTTTTTTTATAGTGCTGATCGAATTCGATAAATTTTTACTTCGCATAAGTTCGGGCAAGAGAGTAACTGGGCCTGCCGATACTGGGTTTAGAGAAACCATACCATAGTTCTATCCTCAAACTAGGGTTAGGGTTTGTTTTGACGGTAGTGGCCAAAATGGTTATCAATAGGGGTGAGGTAGTGTTTCCTTATTCTTTTATTATATGAATTTGAATTGGTTCTTAATTGAGATTCGATTTGATAATTTTAAAATACGAGGATAAGATGTCAGAAATCTTGGTATCCAAAGAAAGGTCCCTAAGGGGCATTCTTTTTTTTTTTCAATCTAAGATTCAAGAAGGGACTCCACGAAAGAATATCAAGACTTACTAATTATTATACATTTTTTTATCGTACATCTTATGTTACCTACATACACTAAAGTAAGGACTACTTAATTCTAACGAGAATCAGATTAAATAGGTCGATCAAAAATCAATTTAGGAGTTGTATTATGGATAAAATCTTCATTCTTTCATAGAATGATACAAAGCAAGGCTGCAGGGTTTAGGTCAAAAATAAACATTAGGTAAGGTAGGTATCCAATAAATATTTATCTATCGATAATTTTATGGTATATTCGGGCGTCCTTTGCTTAAAAAAAAAAAAAAGAGTAACAAAAGGAATAAAAAATCTTCCTATTCCCGCTTCTTCTATTCAGGACATCATTCCCGTACTCTTTCTTTTTTAAGGAAAAAAGGGCTATAGTATCTCGTATTTTTAATGCTCTCTAATTCTACCAGAATTCCTATAAGAATTTGTTAGGAGTAAATTCCTTGAACTGATTGATCCATGGCCTTAGGGCGGAATCCCTTTTTGACTCTGTACCCTTGATTCCACTATGATTATTGATCAATAGTAGAATAATCCCTTCATAGAAATAGGAGACATAATTTAGATGGATATAGTAAGTCTCGCTTGGGCTGCTTTAATGGTAGTCTTTACATTTTCTCTTTCACTAGTAGTATGGGGAAGGAGTGGACTCTAGGGATACTACTAATTGATTAAGTAATCAAATTGTTGTATCAATTCTTTTCTTTAATGGATCATTTTGCATTAATCATTTTGTCAAACGTTATTCTTTAATCTTTTTCTTTAGTTTTGTTTCACTCCTGTAAGAAACTCTTGTATTGTAAGTTGTAATGTAAGAAAGAGCCATTATACCAATTCAGAATTTCTACTAGAAATGACGAATGGTTAAAAAAAGTTCTATACATAAGAAAATTAGACTTTCTTCCACGGAACTATTCACGGCATATCACACATTTTCCATTTCCTTTTACTTTTTACTATAGTCTATTCTTCATATTATTTTTCTTTCCTTCCATGGATTCTTTGGTCAAGAATTGTCTTAGATTTTTTTATTTTGACCTGATTGAAATTAAGTGGATGCAATGAAAAAAGAAATTGAATTAGACTACTTAACTATTTCAATCTACTAATCTATTCTATGTAGATTCAAAGATAATATAATAGAAAGAATCTAAAGTGTCGTAGAAAAAACTATATGTAGTTCTTTCTACCACACTTTAAGATTCCAACCAGATCCTTTCATTTAAGACTTGGATTTTTTTTATTTAATCCCTTTTTAATTTCTTCAATGATTAATTGGAATTCCAATTAATTATTTTGGCTGACTGTTTTTACATAAATAATAAGTAAAAAAGAAGTAGGAACTAGAATGAACAGTGCAGTAGCAATAAATGCGAGAATATTGACTTCCATAACCTCTTTATTTTTTATTTTCACAATAACTCGGGATGTAATCCCATGGAGAGGAAAAAGGGGTATCTTGTAAATTCAAGGGTAGGGCTTGCATTCTGATAATACTGAATCAATTCAATATTATGAATATCGGATCTATCAAATCAATTCATGGATGAGAGTTATATTTCACGGATGAGAGTTATATAGTATAACATAGGAAGATCCTCTATCCACACTAAGACCAAAATGGGTTTTTTGATTGGATTAGGAATTCCCTCTTTTTTAATCCTTTTCTACTTTTTCTTTTCTATATCTCTAACCCACGAGCTTTCTTAATCTTATACTTTCTTAATCTTATACAATTTCCCTTCCTTTTTCTTATAGTTATACATACAATTATGTATGTATTATATGACCAACTTTCACTTTCTATGGGTCACATAGACATCCAAATAAGCAGTAGAAGTGAGATGGGGAAAAGAGGTCTGAAATAAAAAGGGAATACGATTTATGTATGGATTCCGGTAAAATACCGGTACTCTATTCCATAAGAGTGGAATAGGAAATTAAGATGAGGATGGTATCATCATAAAGAAAGATAGAGTAATATAATATCCTAAATTCTACTAATCCACATATCGTATGTGTGTCTTTCTTTATCGATTGGGAGTAGTGAAAAAAAAATTCCTATATGCCCTCCCTCCCTCTTTAATGAGAGATGCAAAATAAAAAAGTGAAGTAAGGGTGCCCTGTGGGTATTTGATCTTGCTCCCTGCCCCTTTTTTTCATGGAAAAAGGAAATATCAATTTCTCCATTCATTGAACCCTAGTTCGGGACTGACGGGGCTCGAACCCGCAGCTTCCGCCTTGACAGGGCGGTGCTCTGACCAATTGAACTACAATCCCCGCGGGGTGTATGGCATACCCATTCTTAAATAGAACCATAAGAAGATTCGATTCGTCTTTCGTACTCTAAGAAATAGACGAATCATATACTACATACCCACATATTATATTATACGTGGGTATAGTGAGAGTGACATAACTAGTATGTCGTGATTTTTTATCACTAAAAATGGATAATAATCCAGCCTTCAATAAGAAAAACTCTTTTGTTTGTAAGAAAGGAATGAGAGAGATATGGATTAGAAAAAAAAATTTCCCTTTTTTCTTTATCTTTTATTTCTATAGATCAGACATTTTATTTTATGGAAGAAAAACAAAAGGATTTAGTTCATACTCACGAAGCCCTAGATTTTTGGTTTGGGCCGAGCTGGATTTGAACCAGCGTAGACATTGTCAACGAATTTACAGTCCGTCCCCATTAACCACTCGGGCATCGACCCAGGAAGAATTTATTCTAGGGTTTTTGCTAATCTATGATTAACCTCCTTTCATAATACTCCCTACCCCCAGGGGAAGTCGAATCCCCGCTGCCTCCTTGAAAGAGAGATGTCCTGAACCACTAGACGATAGGGGCATCACTAGACGATAGGGCCATATACAACCGCTCGTGATTATACTATAATCATAGTATGAGCAGTTTTTTGGAATTGTCAATATACTCGAAAAGTATAAATAGATCCAAAGCAAAGAGTTTTTCCAACTTTTCTGTTATGTTTTCATCTAGGATTTTTTTTAGTTGATCGTTATAGATTAATTCTCCGTGCTTCATTTAGTGTTCATACCAAAAATGCATCCATCCCGCACTAAGTCATAAAATTCTCTAAAAATATAGAGAAAGTTTCAAAAACAAAGAAAAAAAGTGAATCAATTTAGTAGAAAAGTACTCTATCAGATTCGAACCAACGACTTACGTCTTAGCACGAGATTACTCTACCACTAATTTAAAAAGCCCTTTATCGGATTTGAACCGATGACTTATGCCTTACCATGGCATTACTCTACCACTGAGTTAAAAGGGCTTTTTATTTAATTCAAAAATTAGCCACTTGGATTTCCCATTATGGGTCTACTGCATAATGTACATATTATATATATAATATATAGAGATAGAGAGAGAGACATTATGTAGAGATTGTATATGTATATATCGATATCTTGAGAGCTCAAAATAAAATTAATAAAAAAAAACATACCCTACATAACATATCCAACTCTTCTTGGTTCAGGGTTTTCCGTTTCCGAAGACTAGTAAAATAGGCGGATTCTGGAACCCCAAGGATTCAACGGTATATGGATATGGAAAATATAAGATTTCCGATCCTAGCGGGAAAAGGCGGGGAACAGATACCCAATAGGATATAGGATCCTTGGGAGGAACTTTTGGTAATGGCCTTGATCCTCTATGCTATTTTTTATGTGTTCTTAGTTCTATTGAACTTTTTGCATTCTTTTAAACAAGAATCTAATAAACTAGAATTGAGTCAGTGGAAAAAAGGAGAGAGAGGAAAGTGTTAAATGGAGAGAGTCGACTAATCAGAGACTTTTAGGATCTTCTTTACATCAGGTAAATCTGTCGGCCCTGTCCGTTTTTTTCTTTAAGTTACGACTCTTTGCTGCTTACTTCTATCAAGCCATAGGGAAAGTCTATGATGAATTTGGAAAACTCATCTCACTCTTACTCTATGGCTCGGACTTAATGGGGGAAGAAAACATCTTCCATAATTTCTTTTTTGTTCAATTCTGGACAAAAAAGAAAAGGAAAAAAGGAATTTATAGGGACAGTGTTACCCCCTATATCCCCTAGTTTATATTGTAGGAATAATAAAACAATTTAGCAGTCTGACACACTTACGTCCTTGCAAAGTAAATAATTATTATTGTAGTCGTAACCGTAGAATAGGATCCTAATCAAAATAAATACATTTGGTTCAGGCGCTATTAGCATGGTAAGAAAAGATTTTTTTTACAGACCAGAGGGGCTATCTAAATCCTAAAGTAAAGGCGAGCGATCGAAGTAGAAGTACCAACGGCTCAGTGTCATGAACCTTCTCCATCTGATTCAATAAGGGGGAATTAGCCTTCTTGTCAAATGGCTATCCTTGACAAAGGGTACCATTTATACCATAATCTACAATGTAGCGGGTATAGTTTAGTGGTAAAAGTGTGATTCGTTCTATTAATAACTGAATTTGAAATGATATACTTAAGGCATCCTTAAGTTTTTTATTTTTATATTCCGATGAAAACTTTAGTTCTTATAAAGGATTAAATCCTTTTCCTCTCAATAGCATATTGAGGAAGAATATACATTCTGGCGATTTGTATCCAAAGACTAATTTAAATTGCATCCAAAATAAAAATAGGATTATGAGTACAGAGTCGCGAAGCATAATTTTGCATTGGATTAAGTATTCCAATTTTGAAAATATGAGTAAAGGATCTATGGATGAAGATACAAAAAAGTTGATTTCCAATCGTAACTAAATCTTCTTAAAATAAGGAATAAGGAAGCCAAATAGCTAAAAAACGATAGTTTTGGTTTACTAGAACCATCCGCATATTGTTTCAGCTCGGTGGAAACCCAATTCTTTTCCTCAGGATCTCTTGAATGAAATTAGGGAACGAAGTAAGTAGATTAGATGAATTTAGATAGAATTTCTATCTCCTACTCTATAAGGATCATCTAGAAAGCGGAGAGCTTTGGTTCCATTCAAATAGAAAAGCTGACATAGATGTTAAGTGGTGAGAATATCCATAAAGGAGCCGAATGAAATCAAAATTTCATGTTCGGTTTTGAATTAGAGACGTTAAAAATAATCAACCAACGTCGACTATAACCCCTAGCCTTCCAAGCTAACGATGCGGGTTCGATTCCCGCTACCCGCTCCATTCTGTATAAAAGGAGTATTCTATTTGTCTAGACATGTTAGAGGCTTGTATTCAAGCCTTTTTTGTCCACCAGTTTCTGGTACTCCAGAGCGGAGTAGAGCAGTTTGGTAGCTCACGAGGCTCATAACCTTGAGGTCACGGGTTCGATTCCCGTCTCCGCACTTAGCAGTCTGTATAAAAGGACTATTCTATTTCTCTAGATATGTATGGTAGAGGGGCGTATCCAACCCTTTTTTATTCATTAGTTCCCGGCCCTAGAGGGCAAAATTGAGCAGTTTGCGAAGTCACTTGCCTTCAAAAAAAGAAGGCGCAAGGCCTCTCCCTACCCTGCAGAAAATAAAAATGAAACGAAAGGGACAGTCTACCTCTCCCTTCCCTTTAAAAAAAGTTTGCCCGTTGTTTGTCTCAGTTAATACCCAATTTTTGGAGCTCTGTTGGCGAGTTCTATTTCTGCCTCTGGAGCGCCCTCTTTTTTTGAGTGGGATGCAAAGGAAGGGTAAGATAGTAAGGGATACGGCACTAGACTAACACCTAATTAATACTTAATTTAATATAAGTAGTTAAACAGTTAACTAGACTAAACTTTTTATCATAGTACTTTGATAAATTAAGCGGGCGAGCGGCGGGAATCGAACCCGTATCTTCTCCTTGGCAAGGAGATATTTTACCATTGAACTACGCTCGCTACGGTATATATTTTATAGCGTATATCCGCCTGGGTCGACCTTCTATGTCTGGGTCGACCGTTTCATTTCATTTTCTATTATATTAGAGTTTTCCTTTTTTTATTATCTGTCAATGAATATTCTAATGGGAATGGAATTTCATAATACTGAAAGAGAAGAGCTAGCAATTCGGAACGCAAATTGCGTTTTAATACGTCTCACTATTCTAATTTTTTAGAAGAAATGGCCTTTATTATTTCTTTTTTATGGGGTTAATAAATATTAACCAAATTTCATTTAAGAAATGAGAGAATTCAGAATAGCTACGAGAAAGACTAGTCCAATCCATAATGATGTACCGGAAAATACAACATTTTTATTATTTGACCAACCATCAGGAGAAGCAAATACAAGGGGTACACTAATTACTAAGACTGAGGAAGTCGCAATTAATGCAAAAACAGCTAATTGGAAAGCAATAGTCATATTTCTAATCCTCCAAGCTACCATCAAATAAAGTTGACTACATATTTGATCCCTCACTTAAACCAAAATTGTAAAAAAATACAAGAAGTAGGAGGGGTTTAATCATGAATCCATTGATTCTTCTCTTTAATTCAAATTTATTACTTAAACCGCTTTTTTATTTGGATATGGGGGTGAGAAGAGATTATTTACTCTTTATTTCACAAGCGGGTATAGCGGATCCTGTATCCGTGTATACAGTATACAGAGATATATCGAAAAGGAACTTGTATCTGATATCTTTCTAGAGGCTAATAAATCTTTTTATTTTTTATATGGCTATGTTCTATTTGTAGGAGTAAAATAAGGATTAGGCTGTGGAGAGATGGCTGAGTGGTTGATAGCTCCGGTCTTGAAAACCGGTATAGTTCTAGGAACTATCGAGGGTTCGAATCCCTCTCTCTCCTTTTGCTTATTGAATACGTTTGTTTCTTTCATTTTTATTTATTTTTTTTTTCTGTCCCTTATCTTTCTTTCATAAAAAGGAATGAATGGCTCGGCTAGATGGAATAACCGAGCCAGAACAGAAAAAAAGTAGAACAGGTATAAATAAGAAAATCTTAGTTAAGAGGGTTCATGTAAAGAACAGGTTCCAAATCACGATCGATTCCCTTTTCAAAACCTGCTGCAGCAGCTCGGGCTCTTCCTGCATGCCATAAATGGCCCACAAAAAAGAAGAATCCTAGAACAAAATGAGAAGTTGATAACCAACTTCTAGGAGAGACATAATTAACTGCATTGATCTCGGTAGCTACGCCACCCACGGAATTTAAAGAGCCTAAAGGAGCGTGGGTCATATATTCTGCTGAGCGTCGTTCTTGCCAAGGTTGTATGTCTTTTTTCAACCTACTCAAGTCCAAACCGTTGGGGCCCCTTAGAGGTTCTAACCATGGAGCACGAAGGTCCCAAAAACGCATAGTTTCCCCTCCAAAGATAACCTCCCCAGTTGGGGAACGCATTAGATATTTACCTAAACCTGTGGGTCCTTGAGCGGATCCCACATTAGCTCCAAGACGCTGGTCTCTAACTAGAAAAGTAAATGCTTGAGCTTGAGAAGCTTCTGGCCCGGTGGGTCCATAAAACTCACTCGGATAAGCTGTATTATTGAACCATACAAAACAACAAGCGATAAAACCAAAGACAGATAAAGCAGCTAAACTATAAGACAAGTAAGCTTCTCCAGACCATACAAATGCACGGCGAGCCCATGCGAAGGGTTTGGTTAAAATATGCCAAATTCCGCCAAATACACAAATAAAACCCAACCATACATGCCCACCAATTATATCTTCTAAATCATCTACACTAACAATCCACCCTTCTCCACCAAAAGGAGATTTTAGTAAATAACCAAATATAACACTGGGACTAAGGGTCAAATTGGTAATTTTTCTTACATCTCCCCCCCCAGGGGCCCAGGTATCATATACACCGCCAAAATAAAGAGCCTTGAGTACTAGAAGAAAAGCACCTAGACCTAACAAAATTAAGTGAATACCCAAAATTGTAGTCATTTTATTTCTATCTTTCCAGACATAACCAAAGAATGGAAAAGATTCCTCAAGAGTCTCGGGTCCCAGAAGCGCGTGATAAATGCCACCGAAGCCTAAGACTGCGGAGGAAATTAGGTGAAGTACGCCAGATACAAAGTACGGAAAAGTATCTAGAACTTCCCCCCCTGGCCCTACTCCCCAACCTAGAGTAGCTAAGTGTGGAAGTAAAATCAACCCTTGTTCATACATGGGCTTTTCTGGTACGAAATGGGCCACTTCAAATAGGTTCATTGCTCCGGCCCAGAATACGATTAATCCGGCATGAGCTACATGAGCTCCAAGCAGTTTACCGGACAAATTGATAAGTCTGGCATTCCCAGCCCACCAAGCAAAGCCGGTGGTTTCTTGGTCACGACCAGCTAAAACGAAAGTTCCATTAAAGAGCGTTTCCACGTGGTAGAACCTCCTCAGGGAATATAAGATTTTCATGAGGCTGATCCTGAGCTGCCATCCACGCACGAATACCCTCGTTTAAAAGAATATTTTTGGTGTAGAAAGTCTCAAATTCAGGATCTTCCGCTGCACGGATTTCCTGGGAAACAAAGTCATAGGCACGTAAGTTCAGAGCCAAGCCAACTACGCCAATAGCACTCATCCATAAACCGGTGACGGGTACAAATAGCATAAAGAAATGTAACCAACGTTTATTGGAAAAAGCAACACCAAAGATTTGGGACCAAAAGCGGTTAGCAGTGACCATTGAATAAGTTTCTTCAGCTTGAGTTGGGTTAAAAGCACGGAAGGTATTTGCACCATCACCGTCCTCAAATAGAGTGTTTTCTACGGTCGCTCCATGAATAGCGCATAGCAGAGCCGCACCTAATACTCCGGCAACTCCCATCATATGAAATGGGTTCAACGTCCAATTATGAAATCCTTGGAAGAAAAGGATGAATCGAAATATCGCTGCTACGCCAAAACTCGGCGCAAAGAACCAACCAGATTGCCCCAGTGGATAAATAAGGAATACAGAAACAAAAACAGCAATTGGACCAGAGAATGAGATTGCATTATAAGGCCGCAATTGAACAGACCGAGCAAGTTCAAATTGGCGTAACATGAAACCTATTAGTGCAAAAGCCCCGTGGAGAGCTACAAAAGTCCATAGACCGCCTAATTGACACCAACGAGTAAAATCTCCTTGTGCTTCGGGCCCCCATAGTAGCAACAAAGAGTGTGCTAAACTATTGGCAGGGGTAGAAACTGCTGCGGTTAAGAAATTACAACCTTCCAAATAGGAACTAGCCAATCCATGGGTATACCAAGAAGTTACAAAAGTTGTCCCTGTAAACCAACCCCCTAAAGCGAAATAAGCACAAGGAAAGAGCAATAGGCCAGACCATCCTACAAAAACGAAACGGTCCCTTCGTAACCAGTCATCCATAGTATCAAATAGATCATTTTCTTCTTTAGGAATTCTACCAAGGGCTATAGTCATAGTGATCCTCCTATTCAATTACTTCAACCATTTCCGAGCACCTCATATCACTTTCCAAGGCATATGATAGTTTTATTATCTGTGGACGATTTCTTTCTCGTTCAATGCCCTTTTTCAATGGTCTCGAAGAGAGAAATTTCCCATTTTTATCTATGGAGTCACAGTCACAACCGAGGTCGTGGTAAATCCATGAATTTGATTCGATTTGTTTTTCTTATACTATTTATTTGTTTTTCTTATACTATAGAAATAGAAATAAATTGTTTTTCTTATACTATAGAAAGAAATAAACCTTTGAATTCAGCATTATTCCAAGACTCCTATTTCAAAGTCTATCTTTTAAGGGAAAAATGCAAATAAAAGTAACCCTTCTTTTCCCATTCCCTCTCTATTGCATGGGTGGAAGAACTAAAATAATAGAGGATTCTGAAAAAAAAAAATGGACCTTCGAAATCCAATTTTATGTGTAGCGCAAAGGAGTTGCGATTTCTTCTTATTCCTATAGAACATCTAGTAACAAGAATATGAAATCGTAAATAGCGAAAAATTCTTGTCTTGCGCGGTCTAAGTCTAAGGAAATAAAAAAAATTCGCTTATACAATTTCATCTACATCGAATTTATATATCAGAATAGCGGATAGAGGCATCATTAAAGGAGTCAGGTCTACTTACTTTATGCTTCTTTCCAATTTTATGGTGGATTTGATAAGAACCCTTTTTGCTTTCTTGATAAATAATCGACAAAAAAAGCGTTTTTTTTATATAACCTGCTTGTTTTATTATAATTATAACAAGTCCTATATGGAAATGCCCGCTAAAGAGAAAATCTATTTGATTGTCTCTCGGCCAATATCGATTTTTAGAAAGAAAAAACAAGAATTTTCTTCTTTTTTTATTAACATTAAGAAAAAAGAATATAATTAAAATGGAATTGGCAATATAATTTTTATAGACTTTTGAAAGAAAAAAAAGGGGTTTTTTGCAACCGTTATTTCTTATTTCTTGCCTATATCATATCACGGAAACCTTTCGCTTTGGAACGTGGAGAGATGGCTGAGTGGACTAAAGCGGCGGATTGCTAATCCGTTGTACAATTTTTTTGTACCGAGGGTTCGAATCCCTCTCTTTCCGCTCCCTTGGATCATTTGGGACTTTCGAATTGGAAAGAATTCTGACCCCCGGATTTTCTCATAGATAAATGTACGAAACAAATCCAATAAGAAAAAAAAAAACTGAATTTTTACTCCTCGCGTCCAGGATTCCGTCCTGGGTCATTAGATAAGAATCCAAAGATAAAGAGTGAAACAAAGAATATCACTACTGTATAAACAAAAAGTTTGAGAGTAAGCATTACATAATCTCCAAGATTTTTTTTTAAGGAATAGATTACCAGTTTTTCCTTACCACACGGATCCACTAGGATGGTTTTTTTTTATACCTAAAAATGCAAAAAAGAATTCTTGAAAAAAATTGCAAGAATTCTTTTATAATAAGCACTCTTATCAATAGCAAAAATAGGGTTAGGTGGTTAGGTATTGTGTAGGTACCTTTAGGTACCTGCTCAACCTAGGTGCAGGGGAGTAGAAAGGCTGATCCAAATTTATTGCTGTAGCTACCCATTCAATGTAGAAGAATTTAAATTTTAGAATCGAAGGTTCATAATATAAAAATATAAAACTTCTCGGCTTTTACCCATTTTAAAATTTTTTTGGAATGAACACATCATTCAATTTGGCATACAGAGTACTAAAGATTTCATCGAAAACTTACAGCAGCTTGCCAAACAAAGGCTAATAGAAAAAAGAATAGAGGTATAACAGGCATAATATCCACGATTGGATTGAAAATAGCATAAGCTTCGGGTAATTTGGCAAAGAAAAAACTAGTAGGATAAAGAACAGAATTAAAACAGATACAGGTTAAACTAAGTATATTAGGCATAACAAGCATTTCATTCTTGTAGAGTAAATAATTGGATTTTTCTTGAGTTATTTTTTTAAGGGAAAGAAGGAAAAGGCAGATTCAAAATCTTTTTTCTTCGGACTTTCCCAAACACAAAATACCTCCTTGTATTCGCACTCTCAAATGAGAGTGGAATAAATTCGACTTTCATATAATATCTTAATAGAATTCCATGTAATGATCAATGCATTTTTTTGATTCTATATTATCCGCATGTGTAGAATACTAGCAAGAGAATATCCCTCCTTTTTTATGTAATTGAAATGGTATTGACGAATAACAAATAAACATACTAGTGTTTATTAGTGTCGCATAAAACCCGAAATGGGGCGTGGCCAAGTGGTAAGGCAGCGGGTTTTGGTCCCGTTACTCGGAGGTTCGAATCCTTCCGTCCCAGATTGTTTCTGATGAAACAAACGGTGAAATCATATAGTATTCCGTACGAGACAAAAGTTTATTAAAGAGAATAATGATATCTTATTCTTTCTCAGAAAACATAATAAAGTCTTAAGTCCAGTCAAATTGACTATCTTTATTTTCATGAAAAAATGGGATCTATCAAGCACATTCAGGATATGCCTCTACTATAAAATCACTTAGTCATATTTTTTTCTTCCTTTTGGTATTCGAGTTGAAGAAGTACGAGAATTCTATAACTACCAAAAACTTTCAATCTTTTCATTGGAATAGTTTATTTAGTTATTATAGTTAATTGTTTTTGGTACTGAAAAAATATATTACTACTAGAATTCTAATTCTAGTAATTAAATTAATTAAACTTTTTTGGAGGTTGATAGTTTATTTATTGAGGAAGAGTCAATCCTTCTTTTCTCACTTCAAGATTGATCATCTCGAGCCATCCGTTGAGGGTGGAAATTTAAGAATAAATAAGTTTTAAGCAAACTTGTTTAGTCGTCTTTTTCAAACTATGTTTCATTCATATGATAGAATTTTAATATGGGTTTAAATAAATTGGATCTTGGCGGAGGCTTCCCGGATAAATACTTACTTTCTTTTATCCATATTGCTCCATAGATAGCAAGTTTTAATTAGTATAAAAAAACTAAACCAATGACTATTCATGATTCCATCCATATTGGATCAATTCTCTATACCACTTTGCAATGAAAAGAGGAATGTTTGTTATGGTAAAACTTCGTTTAAAACGATGTGGTAGAAAGCAACGTGCGACTTGAAGGACATGATCGATTGTGGATTTTGCTATCCATCATTTTCCATAGTAATGAAAATGCTCTTGGCTCGACATAGCCTGTTCTATTCGTTCCGAACCAAATTTGCGCTGGGTTTAAGTAACATAGTACACGATGGAGCTCGAGAGGACAGAATTTTTTTTATCAAGGGAAAGAATCTAGGGTTAGTGAAAACTAATAAATTAGGCCAACTTTGTCAGTCTATCCTTAATATAGAAATAAATCGAAAGGTTAAAATAAGAAGAAAGTCCAATAAAAGTATATCAGAATCAATCCCTCTTATTAGATTTCTATAGAAGAGATAAATGCTTTATCGAAGGAAATAAGAAAAAAGGGTATGTTGCTACTCTTTTGAAAGAAAAAAATAGGAATTCCCGAAGTAATGTCTAAACCCAAGGATTTCACAAATCAAAGATAAAGGATTCCAGAACAAGTAAACACAATTTTCAATTGTCTCAACAACAGAGTTGGATTAGAATAAGGAATAAAAGTCAATTCGTTCGAAATGAGACAAAGAAAAGAGTTTAAAGACGACTCAAAAATTTTGGAAGGATTTTGCCTTCGAAGTTTGTCAGGCAAAATTAGCCCACTTGAGTCATGAGTATAAATGAAATTTGTTTTTTCTGTAAGGAAATTAATGCACGTCATAGTCTAATTTCTATTATTATCGACAGAAATTCGAATCATTTTCTCGAGCCGTATGAGGAGAAAACCTCATATACGTTTCTAGGGGGGGGCGTTGTTTATCTACATCTATCCCAATAAGCTGTCTATCGAATCGTTGCAATTGATGTTCGATCTCGAAGAGAAGGAAGAGATCTTCAAAAAGTAGGTTTTTATGATCCGATAAAGAATCAAACTTGTTTAAATGTTCCAGCTATTCTCTATTTCCTTGAAAAGGGTGCTCAACCAACAAGAACTGTTTATGATATTTTAAGGAAGGCAGAATTCTTTAAAGAAAAAGAAAGAACTTTGAGTTAATTGAAGAACTAAATGAATCAAAAAATAGGATAGGAGAAGATTATTAGTATTCCTAGTTGTCTAATTATTTAGACACAATTTACCTCTTTTTTAATCCTATTTGGATTTATATTATATCGTGCCAATCCAACATAAGCCCCTATTTTATTTACTTTTTCTATCTAATTTGTTTTCTTACCATTGTATTTCCATTGACAAAGGTCTATTGAACAAATAGAATTTGTAGATAGATGGGTCTCTTTATCCTCACTCCATATTCAATTTTTCCGCCTACACTTCGCTCAAATGATAAGGGTGTTCCTCTTGCATGTATTCTCATACAATATAATATATATTTTTTATAATATATATTTTTTGTTAATAAAAATCGCTAAAAATAAGGAGAATTTGGCCATCGTGATTAGGGTCGCTCTTTTTTTAACTTTACTTTAGTGGAATTTCACCGGACCTGTTCGTTTTGGCATTTGAGTGTTTTTCATGGTCGATAAAAAAAATCTTTTGATGTCTTGCTAGTTCAATGTTTTGACAGAAGCGCGCGGTGTAATTCCATTGATTTTTGGATTTCGATCGTATCTAAGATCCTTTTTTTATCTGGGTTGCTAACTCAATGGTAGAGTACTCGGCTTTTAAGTGCGACTATGATCTTTTACACATTTGGATGAAACAACAAATTCGTCCAGACTCTTGGTAGAGTCTAGAAGACCACGACTGATCCTCAAAGGTAATGAATGGAAAAAATAGCATGTCGTAATAAAATCAATCTTTTTTGAATGGAATCCAAAATTACGATTTTCTGGGTCTAATGAATAAATGGATAGAGCCTGGCTCCAATTCTGGTAAAATAAAAAGCAACGAGCTGAACTTCCTAATTGGAATGATTCCCCGCTCTAATTAGACGTTAAAAATAGATTAGTGCCGGATGCGGGGAAAGGTTGGGTTTTCCTATGAGTGGACCCTTTATTTTTTCTTTTTTTTTTTAGAAATCCTAATTATTCTTGATTATGGATTGAATAAGGGATGTTATGGATTGAATGTGTAAAAGAAGCAGTATATTGATAAAGAGGCTGTATTCCAAAGTCAAAAGAGCGATTGGCCTGCAAAAATAAAAAACTTGTTCTGTTCTTTTTTTTTAATTAGAACAAACATAAACTAATTGGGTAGAAAAGGAGCAGAAAAAGATCTGTGGATTAGACTCCCTTTCTTTCCAGGGTTTGTATTAAAAATGCAACACCCTGTTCTGACCATATTGCACTATGTATCATCATTCGATAAACCGAGAAATGCTTCTTCTCTCTGATTCAAGTAGAAATACAAATGGAAAAATTCGAAGGGTATTCAGAAAACACATAAATCTCGTCAACAATACTTTGTCTACCCACTTCTCTTTCAGGAATATATTTATGCATTTGCCCACCATTATGGATTAAATGGTTCTGAACCTGTGGAAATAGTTGTTAGTTGTAATAACAAGAAATTTAGTTCACTACTTGTGAAACGTTTAATTATTCGAATGTATCAGCAGAATTTTTTGGATAACTCGGTTAATCATCCTAACCAAGATCGATTATTGGATTACAAAAATTATTTTTATTCTGAGTTTTATTCTCAGATTCTATCTGAAGGGTTTGCGATCGTTGTGGAAATCCCATTCTCGCTACGGGAATTTTTTTGTCTGAAAGAAAAAGAAATACCAAAGTTTCAGAATTTACGCTCTATTCATTCAATATTTCCCTTTTTAGAAGACAAATTTTTGCATTTGGATTATCTATCACATATAGAAATACCCTATCCTATCCATTTGGAAATCCTGGTTCAACTCCTTCAATACCGTATCCAAGATGTTCCATCTTTGCATTTATTGCGATTCTTTCTCAACTATTATTCGAATTGGAATAGTTTTATTACTTCAATGAAATCCATTTTTTTTTTTCAAAAAGAAAATAAAAGACTATTTCAATTCCTATATAACTCTTATGTATCAGAATATGAATTTTTTTTGTTGTTTCTTCGTAAACAATCTTCTTGCTTACCATTAGCATCTTCTGGAACTTTTCTGGAACGAATCCACTTTTCTAGGAAGATGGAACATTTTGGGATAATGTACCCTGGTTTTTCTCGGAAAACCCTATGGTTCTTTATGGATCCTCTTATGCATTATGTTCGATATCAAGGAAAGGCAATTCTTGCATCAAAAGGCACTTTTTTTTTGAAGAAGAAATGGAAATGCTACCTTATCAATTTCTGGCAATATTATTTCTGTTTTTGGACTCAGCCGCGAAGAATCCATATAAACCAATTAGCAAACTCTTGCTTCGATTTTATGGGGTACCTTTCAAGTGTACAAAAAAGTTCTTTGTTAGTAAGGAATCAAATGCTGGAGAATTCATTTCTAATAGATACTCGAATGAAAAAATTCGATACCATAGTCCCCGCTACTCTCCTCATAGGATACTTATCAAAAGCTCAATTTTGTACTGGATCGGGGCATCCTATTAGTAAACCCATTTGGACAGATTTATCAGATTGGGATATTCTTGATCGATTTGGTCGGATATGTAGAAATCTTTTTCATTATCATAGTGGATCTTCGAAAAAACGGACTTTGTATCGACTAAAGTATATACTTCGACTTTCATGTGCTAGAACTTTAGCTCGTAAACATAAAAGCACGGTACGAACTTTTATGCAACGATTGGGTTCGGCATTTTTAGAAGAATTTTTTATGGAAGAAGAGCAAGTTTTTTCTTTGATGTTCACCAAAACAACTCTTTTTTCTTTCTGTGGATCACACACTGAGCGTATTTGGTATTTGGATATTATACGTATCAATGACCTGGTCAACCCTCTTAATTAATCATTAGACGAAATTAAGAAACAGGAAAGGGTTGATAAATGATCAAGAAAAAACTTTTCTATTTTTCATTCTGAAATGTTCTTTTTATTATAATAAAGAGTAGGTGAATCAACTTACTAATTAAAAAAATTAGTAGAACTTCCTCTTTGGAATAGAAATTGGCTATTTCTACATAGGGAAAGTCGTGTGCAATGAAAAATGCAAGCACGATTTGGGGAGGGATTTTTCTCTATTGTAACAAGGAAGAATTATCTACTCCATCCGACTAGTTCCGGGTTCGAGTCCCGGGCAACCCATATAGAAAAGACCCATCAAAGTTTTTCACTTTGACTCACTTCATTTACAAATACAAAATTATTGGTTTGGTTAATTTAGTTATATGGATAGCTAATCTTTGGGCTGACTTGGTTGACATTGGTATATAGTCTATGTTATACTGTTAAATAACAAGCCTTCTATTATCTATATTCTAGTTAATACGTGTGCTTGGGAGTCCTTGCAATTTGAATAAACCAAGATCTTACCATGACTGCAATTTTAGAGAGACGCGAAAGTACAAGCCTGTGGGGTCGCTTCTGCAACTGGATAACTAGCACTGAAAATCGTCTTTACATCGGATGGTTCGGTGTTTTGATGATCCCTACCTTATTGACCGCAACTTCTGTATTTATTATCGCCTTCATCGCTGCCCCTCCAGTAGATATTGATGGTATTCGTGAGCCTGTTTCTGGTTCTTTACTTTATGGAAACAATATTATCTCTGGTGCTATTATCCCTACTTCTGCGGCGATCGGATTGCACTTTTACCCAATTTGGGAAGCTGCATCTGTTGATGAGTGGTTATACAATGGTGGTCCTTATGAGCTAATTGTTCTACACTTCTTACTTGGTGTAGCTTGTTATATGGGTCGTGAGTGGGAACTTAGTTTCCGTCTGGGTATGCGTCCTTGGATTGCTGTTGCATATTCAGCTCCTGTTGCAGCTGCTACTGCTGTTTTCTTGATTTACCCTATTGGTCAAGGAAGCTTTTCTGATGGTATGCCTTTAGGAATCTCTGGTACTTTCAACTTTATGATTGTATTCCAGGCAGAGCACAACATCCTTATGCATCCATTCCACATGTTAGGTGTAGCTGGTGTATTCGGCGGTTCCCTATTCAGTGCTATGCATGGTTCCTTGGTAACCTCTAGTTTGATCAGGGAAACTACTGAAAATGAATCCGCTAATGAGGGTTACAAATTTGGTCAAGAGGAAGAAACTTATAATATTGTGGCTGCTCATGGTTATTTTGGCCGATTAATCTTCCAATATGCTAGTTTCAACAACTCTCGTTCTTTACACTTCTTCTTGGCTGCTTGGCCTGTAGTAGGAATCTGGTTCACTGCTTTAGGTATTAGTACTATGGCTTTCAACCTAAATGGTTTCAATTTCAACCAATCTGTAGTTGATAGTCAAGGTCGCGTTATTAATACTTGGGCTGATATCATCAACCGTGCTAACCTTGGTATGGAAGTAATGCACGAACGTAATGCTCACAACTTCCCTCTAGACTTAGCTGCTGTTGAAGTTCCATCTATTAATGGATAAGGTTTTTCTGCTAACATATAAGAATTTTTGAAGACAGAAATACCCAATATCTTGTTCTAGCAAGATATTGGGTATTTCTGTCTTTATTTTGAATCTTTTTTTCTTCTTAATCTTTCTATTCAGAATTCAGTTAACGACGAGATTTAGTATCCTTTCTTGCATTTTCATAACTCGTGAAATGCCGAGTAGGCACGAATTCCCCCAATTTGCGACCTACCATAGGATTTGTTATGTAAATAGGTATATGTTCCTTTCCATTATGAATCGCGATTGTATGGCCAACCATTGTGGGTAGAATGCTAGATGCCCGGGACCACGTTACTATTGTTTCTTTCTCCTCCTTCATATTGACCTTTTCTATCTTTGCCAATAAATGATGAGCTACAAAAGGATTCGTTTTTTTTCGTGTCACAGCTGATTACTCCTTTTTTCCTTTTTAAAGAGTGGCATTCTATGTCCAATATCTCGATCGAAGTACGGAGGTCAGAATAAATAGAATAATGATCAATGGAAAAAAGAAAAAAATCCTTTAGCTGGATAAGGGGCGGATGTAGCCAAGTGGATCAAGGCAGTGGATTGTGAATCCACCATGCGCGGGTTCAATTCCCGTCGTTCGCCCATCGCATTATTGCAAATTCCAAAAATGCAATTTTCCATATTCCTAGTTACGTATTTACTTACGGCGACGAAGAATAAAACTATCGCTATATTTTTTCCTTTTCCTAGTTCTTCTTCCAAGCGCAGGATAACCCCAAGGGGTTGTGGGTTTTTTTCTACCAATGGGAGCTTTCCCTTCACCGCCCCCATGGGGGTGGTCCACAGGGTTCATAACTACCCCTCTTACTACGGGGCGTTTACCTAGCCAACACTTAGATCCGGCTCTACCCAAACTTTTTTGGTTCACCCCAACATTACCCACTTGTCCGACTGTTGCTAAGCAGTTTTGGGATACTAAACGGACCTCCCCAGATGGTAATCTTAAAGTGGCCGATTTACCCTCTTTTGCAATGAGTTTCGCTACAGCACCTGCTGCTCTAGCTAATTGCCCACCCCTTCCACGTGTGATTTCTATGTTATGCATGGCCGTGCCTAAGGGCATATCGGTTGAAGTAGATTCTTCTTTTCTCTCAAAAAACCCCTTCCCAAACTGTACAAGCTTCTTCCAAAGCATACGGCTTTCTAGATGTATATGACGATCTCTAGACAGATGGATCTTATATGAATCATATGATGAAGTACCACATGAGTGGATATATAGGAAAGGAATCCAAATCTGCCGAATCGCTCATGTTATGATCTTCTACATCCTAGGTCTCTGCGTTCCGTCATCTGGCTTATGTTCTTCATGTAGCATTCAGATCGAATGACTCTATGAAATTACGTCGATACTTCCACATATTATGGGTAACGTAGGAGACATCCCTATTTTCCCCCGGGGGTCTTAATTACCACTGCTTAGCTTTCAATTTGCCTCTGACCATCAAATTAAATGTGAATAACCCGTCCTCCTCTCTTTGAAACAAGGGGCGCTTCCGGTTCTGTGCGTGCTTCAAACAATTTTGTCTTCTCCATATTACCATATCTCTAGAGCCAATAATTTTCTATGAGGAACTACTGAACTCAATCACTTGCTGCCGTTACTCAACAGTTTTCTGTTGAGGTCTATCCCGTAGAGGTAGTCAAATTGGATCAGTGATCGATTTCTAGGTTTCGTCGTAAACCTAATTGGTTACTTCCAATTACGTAAATCAATAGTTCAAACCGCACTCAAAGGTAGGGCATTTCCCATTGATATAGGAACTTTTGTACCAGAAACAATAGTATCTCCAATTATAGCCCCTCTGGGATGTAAAATATATCTCTTCTCACCATCCCCATAGTGTATGAGACAAATGTATGCATTTCGATTAGGGTCGTATTCTATGGTTACGATTCTACCAGATATGTCTTTTTGATTCCGTCGAAAATCTATTTTACGGTATAGGCGCTTATGACCTCCCCCTCTATGCCTTGCGGTAATGATTCCTCTGGAATTACGACCTTTACCACAACGGTGCCGTCCATGGATCAAATTATTTCGTGGATTGGATTTCACTTGCCTGTCTACGGTTCCCTTGCGTGTGCTCGGGATAGGTGTTTTGTATAAATGTTTCGCCGTATTATTAAGTATTCTCCTTTAGTTTTTTTCTCTATCTAGAAGTGGAATAGAATAACCCGGTTGAAGGGTAATGATCATACGTCTGTAATGCATTGTATGGCCCAGAATAGGTCCTATTCTTCTACCTTTTCCAGGTAGTCGATGGCTATTCACAGCTACCACCTTAACACCAAAGAAGAGTTCGACCCAATGCTTTATTTCTGTCTTAGTGAATCCCGATTCGACATTAAAAGTATATTGATTCTTTCCCAATAAACGAAGACTTTTTTCTGTAAATACTGCGTATTTGATTCCATCCATAAATCGACTTTCCCTCCTATGCTCTGAGTTCCAGTATCGATAAGAATTCGAGTTCTTATTGTTCTTATGTTATGGTATGAATATACCATACCAATTCGTTATGTATGGATGATGGATGAGATTCCATGGATAGAGAGCCAGTTCCAATAGACTTATGGAATGTTCCCGTTCGTGTGCATCCAGCAGGAATTGAACCCGCAAATTTACCAATTATGAGTTGGGCGCTTTAACCATTCAGCCATGGATGCTTAACAGGGATCATCGTACATCGTAAATAACCAATTTTCATATAGAAAGACATATCATAGAAAAATGAAATCGAA
>NW_028259965.1:0-70000 GCF_056163025.1 Triticum urartu | reverse complement strand
AGAGAGAACAATATCCATTTCAAAACATTTCTAACAGATTCCTTAGTTCGGACCGACGAAGTAATGTCACTCGACTATTATCAACCTGACTGCAATCTTTTTCTGTCGGTAAGGATTGCACCAGAGCACCTTCTACTTCTAATAGGCCATGAACTATAGATAGAGAAGAATCATTCTGAGCGAGTACATAAGAAGCGATCCACTTTTTTTCATCGGTTCCAGGGGAAGACCAAAGATCTTGCGCGGCAGGTCCGCCAGAAAAACTCAAAAGAGAAAGAAGTCTCGTTAATCTCTTCATGCTCGTTCCAAGTTCGAAGTACCTTTTGGCCAAAGAAAAACCCGCTTCCTGACACGATTGCCTCTTTATCTTTATATAGATAGATTCTATGGGGTTATTACTTAGTAAGTCTATTTTGTACAAGAGCCCCTCCTATCTGATAGAAAAGGGTCCCATGATCCCGAGCCGATCTTACCTTGGCTCGCAAACCCCAAGTTTGTCTATGAAGAGCTAATCTAATTGTATTTTTTTCTAGAATGGATTTCTTATGTGGAATACTAATGGATAGGGCTTCGTTGCTAAGTGCTACAAGATCTAGTGCACTGGAACTCGTGGTTATGGACCCGAATCCTTTAGTATGGAACATTGTCTTTTCCAAGTAAAAACCCCTAGTATATGAAAGAATGAAAAGGTGCTTTCGTTCTTGTGGAATAAGAAGCCCTCGTACCTTAATGAAAGGAAAATCGTAATTTTTCGTTAGGTATTTGACCAAATAGGATCGTCCAGTTCCTACAGAACCTATCACTAAAATACCCGATAGGGCTAAGCGGAACGAAAAGGGTTTTCCATGAGATGGTAAATGAAAACGATTAGTCCCACACGAGGTTTGGGAATAAGTGATTGTCTGATAATGAGCAAGGAATATACGTCTTTCTGCTAAAGAGGATCTATTAAACTCATAATTCATTAGATCCTTGTTATCAATGCCAACTAGGTATCATAAGTAAATGGATCCCGGTTGTTCAATCCTTTGATAACCAAGGTCATTCTTTGCTAAAGAGAAATGATCACTATGAGTCAGACTCAATAGAATTGGATCCATTCCAAATAGCGAGAATTAGGATTCTTGATCCCTCTCAATCTCTCTTTCAATTCGAGGATCCAGAGAGGTGTTTTCATAGTCATCTCCGAATATTTGCCATCTCGGAATATTTTCGATTTCATTTTTCTATGATATGTCTTTCTATATGAAAATTGGTTATTTACGATGTACGATGATCCCTGTTAAGCATCCATGGCTGAATGGTTAAAGCGCCCAACTCATAATTGGTAAATTTGCGGGTTCAATTCCTGCTGGATGCACACGAACGGGAACATTCCATAAGTCTATTGGAACTGGCTCTCTATCCATGGAATCTCATCCATCATCCATACATAACGAATTGGTATGGTATATTCATACCATAACATAAGAACAATAAGAACTCGAATTCTTATCGATACTGGAACTCAGAGCATAGGAGGGAAAGTCGATTTATGGATGGAATCAAATACGCAGTATTTACAGAAAAAAGTCTTCGTTTATTGGGAAAGAATCAATATACTTTTAATGTCGAATCGGGATTCACTAAGACAGAAATAAAGCATTGGGTCGAACTCTTCTTTGGTGTTAAGGTGGTAGCTGTGAATAGCCATCGACTACCTGGAAAAGGTAGAAGAATAGGACCTATTCTGGGCCATACAATGCATTACAGACGTATGATCATTACCCTTCAACCGGGTTATTCTATTCCACTTCTAGATAGAGAAAAAAACTAAAGGAGAATACTTAATAATACGGCGAAACATTTATACAAAACACCTATCCCGAGCACACGCAAGGGAACCGTAGACAGGCAAGTGAAATCCAATCCACGAAATAATTTGATCCATGGACGGCACCGTTGTGGTAAAGGTCGTAATTCCAGAGGAATCATTACCGCAAGGCATAGAGGGGGAGGTCATAAGCGCCTATACCGTAAAATAGATTTTCGACGGAATCAAAAAGACATATCTGGTAGAATCGTAACCATAGAATACGACCCTAATCGAAATGCATACATTTGTCTCATACACTATGGGGATGGTGAGAAGAGATATATTTTACATCCCAGAGGGGCTATAATTGGAGATACTATTGTTTCTGGTACAAAAGTTCCTATATCAATGGGAAATGCCCTACCTTTGAGTGCGGTTTGAACTATTGATTTACGTAATTGGAAGTAACCAATTAGGTTTACGACGAAACCTAGAAATCGATCACTGATCCAATTTGACTACCTCTACGGGATAGACCTCAACAGAAAACTGTTGAGTAACGGCAGCAAGTGATTGAGTTCAGTAGTTCCTCATAGAAAATTATTGGCTCTAGAGATATGGTAATATGGAGAAGACAAAATTGTTTGAAGCACGCACAGAACCGGAAGCGCCCCTTGTTTCAAAGAGAGGAGGACGGGTTATTCACATTTAATTTGATGGTCAGAGGCAAATTGAAAGCTAAGCAGTGGTAATTAAGACCCCCGGGGGAAAATAGGGATGTCTCCTACGTTACCCATAATATGTGGAAGTATCGACGTAATTTCATAGAGTCATTCGATCTGAATGCTACATGAAGAACATAAGCCAGATGACGGAACGCAGAGACCTAGGATGTAGAAGATCATAACATGAGCGATTCGGCAGATTTGGATTCCTTTCCTATATATCCACTCATGTGGTACTTCATCATATGATTCATATAAGATCCATCTGTCTAGAGATCGTCATATACATCTAGAAAGCCGTATGCTTTGGAAGAAGCTTGTACAGTTTGGGAAGGGGTTTTTTGAGAGAAAAGAAGAATCTACTTCAACCGATATGCCCTTAGGCACGGCCATGCATAACATAGAAATCACACGTGGAAGGGGTGGGCAATTAGCTAGAGCAGCAGGTGCTGTAGCGAAACTCATTGCAAAAGAGGGTAAATCGGCCACTTTAAGATTACCATCTGGGGAGGTCCGTTTAGTATCCCAAAACTGCTTAGCAACAGTCGGACAAGTGGGTAATGTTGGGGTGAACCAAAAAAGTTTGGGTAGAGCCGGATCTAAGTGTTGGCTAGGTAAACGCCCCGTAGTAAGAGGGGTAGTTATGAACCCTGTGGACCACCCCCATGGGGGCGGTGAAGGGAAAGCTCCCATTGGTAGAAAAAAACCCACAACCCCTTGGGGTTATCCTGCGCTTGGAAGAAGAACTAGGAAAAGGAAAAAATATAGCGATAGTTTTATTCTTCGTCGCCGTAAGTAAATACGTAACTAGGAATATGGAAAATTGCATTTTTGGAATTTGCAATAATGCGATGGGCGAACGACGGGAATTGAACCCGCGCATGGTGGATTCACAATCCACTGCCTTGATCCACTTGGCTACATCCGCCCCTTATCCAGCTAAAGGATTTTTTTCTTTTTTCCATTGATCATTATTCTATTTATTCTGACCTCCGTACTTCGATCGAGATATTGGACATAGAATGCCACTCTTTAAAAAGGAAAAAAGGAGTAATCAGCTGTGACACGAAAAAAAACGAATCCTTTTGTAGCTCATCATTTATTGGCAAAGATAGAAAAGGTCAATATGAAGGAGGAGAAAGAAACAATAGTAACGTGGTCCCGGGCATCTAGCATTCTACCCACAATGGTTGGCCATACAATCGCGATTCATAATGGAAAGGAACATATACCTATTTACATAACAAATCCTATGGTAGGTCGCAAATTGGGGGAATTCGTGCCTACTCGGCATTTCACGAGTTATGAAAATGCAAGAAAGGATACTAAATCTCGTCGTTAACTGAATTCTGAATAGAAAGATTAAGAAGAAAAAAAGATTCAAAATAAAGTAAAGGTAGGCGGGGAATAACCTTATTTATGACAAGTTTCAAACTAGTAAAGTATATCCCTAGGATAAAGAAGAAGAAAAGTGGGCTAAGGAAACTCGCAAGGAAAGTTCCAACCGATCGTCTACTTAAGTTCGAGAGAGTTTTCAAAGCACAAAAACGTATCCCTATGTCTGTTTTCAAAGCACAAAGAGTTCTTGACGAGATTCGCTGGCGTTACTACGAGGAAACTGTTATGATACTGAACCTCATGCCCTATCGAGCATCTTATCCCATCTTAAAGTTGGTTTATTCGGCAGCCGCAAATGCTACTCATTATAGGGATTTCGACAAAGCGAATTTATTTATTACTAAAGCCGAAGTCAGTAGGAGTACTATTATGAAGAAATTCAGACCTCGAGCTCGAGGACGTAGTTTCCCCATAAAAAAAAGCATGTGTCATATAACAATTGTACTAAATATAGTAAAGAAATCTAAATAACCTTTAGATCCATCTAAGATTTCGATTCCCAGTAAAAAAAATATAGAATAGAAAAATATGGGACAAAAAATAAATCCACTCGGTTTCAGACTTGGTACAACCCAAAAACACCATTCCTTTTGGTTCGCACAACCAAAAAATTATTCTGAAGGTCTACAGGAAGATAAAAAAATAAGGGATTGTATCAAGAACTATATACAAAAGAATAGGAAAAAGGGCTCGAATAGAAAAATAGAATCAGACTCAAGTTCCGAAGTAATTACACATAATAGAAAAATGGACTCAGGTTCAAGTTCCGAAGTAATTACACATATAGAAATCCAAAAAGAAATCGATACGATCCACGTCATAATCCATATTGGATTCCCAAATTTATTAAAGAAAAAAGGAGCAATCGAAGAATTAGAGAAAGATCTACAAAAGGAAATTAACTCTGTAAACCAGAGATTTAATATTTCTATCGAAAAAGTTAAAGAACCTTATAGACAGCCTAACATTCTTGCAGAATATATAGCTTTCCAATTAAAAAATAGAGTTTCATTCCGAAAGGCAATGAAAAAAGCCATTGAATTAACTAAAAAAGCAGATATAAGGGGAGTAAAAGTAAAAATTGCGGGTCGTCTCGGAGGAAAAGAAATTGCACGCGCCGAATCTATTAAAAAGGGTAGACTTCCCCTCCAAACAATTCGCGCTAAAATTGATTATTGCTGCTATCCAATTCGGACTATCTATGGAGTATTAGGTGTAAAAATTTGGATATTCGTAGACGAAGAATAAGTAATCTTGTCTTCGGATTCTGTCCATTGATAGAATAAAAAATGACAAGAGACTTTTTTCCTGAAATCCCTGCAAAAGAAGAAATTATACCTCTTTCTATAAGATTTAATGAAAATTGATAAATCATTTAATATAATTGCTATGCTTAGTGTGTGACTCGTTATTTTTTTCTTTTTTTTAAGAAAAAAACTTAGTAATTATAGAAAATTAACTAATAACCAACCTATTGCTTCGTATTGTCGAGATCCTAACTAAGAAACAGTCACTATATGAATAAATACCTCTATCATAACATAAATGAGTAGATGTGTCATATAGTTGTAGCAACTGCAATTTTTTCTCTAAAAAAGAAAAGGGATTCTAGGTTGTGAAGCAAAACTAAAGGGATGTGGATAAAGGGAGGGATGATAGAAAGAAGGAAGAGGAAATAAATAAGATATAGGATTCCACTATGTATGGTCTATGAATTACATCATAAAAGGCAATGTGATAAAGCATCAATATAATAAAAATAATAGAGAATTAAAAATTGTAACTTGAAACAAGAACTACAAATTTAAAGCAATAATAAAGAGCCGCCCGGGTTAATAAAACTGAGAAAATTAACTCGGAAAGAAATTTTTTGGAAGCTCCGTTGCGGGATTCAGACCTAACCATTCAAGGAGAAGCAGTGGGAACGACAGAACCTATGATTCCATAGGATTTTATTGAAAAGAATCCTAACACTTCATTGGGTGGGATGGCGGAACAAACCAAAAAAATTGTCTTATTTGGTAAGTTTATAAATTAACAAATAAGACAGGAAAGAGTAAATATTCGCCCGCGAAATTCTTATTGAATTAGAATACTTTACCGCGATTCAATAAGAGTAAAAATAAGGATTTTTTTAAGAAGGATTACATTATCTATAAATATAGAATTTAGATAAATATACACACACATCTGGATATATTCTAGATCTTCTTTTTTGACTATATATTATATTTTTCTGTTTTAACAAATTCAATATAAAAAAAACCGAACTTTTTCTATTATCTATTAATGTGTATCTATCCGTACCGTAATATTTTGGAATATTATGAATTAGAGAAATTTACATGCTTTCTGATTCCATTCGCGAGGAGCTGGATGAGAAGAAACTCTCATGTCCAGTTTTGCAGTAGAGATGGAACTAAGAAAGAGAACCATCGACTATAACCCCAAAAGAACCAGATTTCGCAAACAACATAGAGGAAGAATGAAAGGAAAATCCTGCCGAGGCAATCGTATTTGTTTTGGTAGATATGCTCTTCAAGCACTTGAACCCGCTTGGATCACGGCGAGACAGATAGAAGCAGGACGAAGAGCAATAACACGATATGCACGTCGTGGTGGAAAAATATGGGTACGTATATTTCCCGACAAACCGGTTACACTAAGACCCACGGAAACACGTATGGGCTCGGGAAAGGGGTCCCCCGAATATTGGGTATCCGTTGTTAAACCTGGTCGTATACTTTATGAAATGGGGGGAGTATCTGAAACTGTAGCTAGAGCAGCTATCTCCATAGCTGCCAGTAAAATGCCCATACGAAGTCAATTTATTCGATTAGAGATATAGAACCCTAAAAGGGGTATGGAAGATAAAAAAAAATGCTCGGTTTTTCTTTCTGGAAAGACAATATTTCTTTCATCCTTTTGCATTGAAATAACAAATTGAAATCAAAATAATATGATTCAACCTCAGACCCTTTTAAATGTAGCAGATAATAGTGGAGCTCGAAAATTGATGTGTATTCGAGTCATAGGAGCTGCTGGTAATCAGCGATATGCTCGTATTGGTGATGTTATTGTTGCTGTAATCAAAGACGCATTGCCCCAAATGCCTCTAGAAAGATCCGAAGTAATTCGAGCTGTAATTGTACGTACATGTAAAGAGTTCAAATGCGAAGACGGTATAATAATCCGCTATGATGACAATGCTGCGGTTATAATTGATCAAAAAGGCAATCCAAAAGGAACTCGAGTTTTTGGCGCGATTGCCGAGGAATTGAGAGAATTGAATTTTACCAAAATAGTTTCATTAGCTCCTGAAGTATTATAAATACTAGTAGGCGAAATTGAGACCAAAGAATTAATTTAGTAGATTGTGTTTTACGTATATGTTTTAAAATCCAAAATGAAAAAAAAAAAAAGAAAACATGTTGATTATAGAAAAATTAGGAGGAACCTAGAATTAGAGTCTTATGGGCAAGGACACTATTGCTGATTTACTAACCTCTATAAGAAATGCGGACATGAATAAAAAAGGAACAGTTCGAGTAGTATCTACAAATATTACCGAAAACATTGTTAAAATACTTCTACGAGAGGGTTTTATTGAAAGTGTTCGGAAACATCAGGAACGTAACAGATATTTCTTGGTTTCAACTTTGCGACATCAAAAGAGAAAGACTATAAAAGGAATATATAGAACAAGAACCTTTTTAAAGCGTATCAGCCGACCCGGCTTACGAATTTATACCAACTATCAAGGAATTCCTAAAGTTTTGGGTGGAATGGGAATTGCTATTCTTTCTACTTCTCGAGGAATAATGACAGATCGAGAAGCTCGACTAAACAGAATTGGGGGAGAAGTCTTATGTTATATATGGTAATCGCCCCGCCTATAGTGCTCGAATTCTATCTCGCCCTTCCTATTTTTAAAATAAAAATAGAAAAATAGGAGAAAAAAAATATGACAGAAAAAAAAAATAGGAGAGAAAAAAAAAACCCGAGAGAAGCAAAAGTAACTTTCGAAGGTTTAGTTACGGAAGCCCTACCCAATGGAATGTTCCGCGTTCGGCTAGAGAATGACACCATCATCCTAGGCTATATTTCAGGAAAGATACGGTCTAGTTCTATACGAATACTGATGGGGGATAGGGTCAAAATTGAAGTAAGTCGTTATGATTCAAGCAAGGGACGTATAATTTATAGACTTCCCCATAAGGATTCGAAGCGTATCGAAGACTCGAAGGATAGCGAAGATTTGAAGGATAGCGAAGATTTGAAGGATACCAAAGATTCAAAGGATTAGGTTTTTCTTTTTTTTTCTAGGGTAATAAATTCTAAGTTCTAAAATTCAAGCGAAGAGACTTATTTTTTCCAAAAGATTAGATTCATAGTTTAAAAAAGGATACGGAAATATGAAAATAAGAGCTTCCGTTCGTAAAATTTGTACAAAATGTCGACTGATTCGTAGGCGTGGACGAATTAGAGTCATTTGCTCTAATCCGAAGCATAAACAAAGACAGGGGTAATCTTTCGAAAAAGAACTTTACTTTCTAAAAAGTAAAAAAAAGTACCCGCGGAAATGTTCCAATTCCAAATAAAATAATTTCATTTAAAATAATTAAAGTAAAGGGTTTATTTTACCCTGAAACGGATATCTTTGTATCTTTTTTTCTTTTTTTTATTTCTAACTCATATTTATGAGATAATAAAATATGGCAAAAGCTATACCAAAAATTGGTTCACGTAAGAAAGTGCGTATTGGTTTACGTAGGAATGCACGTTTTAGTTTACGGAAGAGTGCACGTAGAATAACAAAAGGGGTTATTCATGTTCAAGCTAGTTTCAACAATACCATTATAACTGTTACAGACCCACAAGGTCGGGTGGTTTTTTGGTCCTCGGCCGGTACTTGTGGATTCAAAAGCTCAAGAAAAGCATCACCCTATGCTGGTCAAAGAACAGCAGTAGATGCTATTCGTACAGTAGGTTTGCAACGAGCAGAAGTTATGGTAAAGGGCGCTGGTAGTGGAAGAGATGCCGCATTACGAGCCATTGCTAAAAGTGGTGTGCGATTAAGTTGTATACGCGATGTAACACCTATGCCGCATAATGGATGTCGACCGCCTAAAAAAAGACGTCTGTAAAAGAATTAACCCGCTTTCAACTTTCATTTCAAGAGAAATAAACGATTCAATGATAAAATAATAATACTAGTCTATTATGGTTCGAGAGGAGGTAGCAGGATCCACTCAAACACTACAGTGGAAGTGTGTTGAATCAAGAGTAGATAGTAAGCGCCTTTATTATGGTCGTTTCATTCTGTCCCCGCTTAGAAAAGGTCAAGCGGACACCGTCGGTATTGCCTTGCGAAGAGCTTTACTTGGAGAAATAGAAGGAACATGTATCACACGTGCAAAATTTGGGAGCGTGCCGCACGAGTATTCTACAATAGCAGGTATTGAAGAATCCGTACAAGAAATTTTACTAAATTTGAAAGAAATTGTATTGAGAAGTAATCTCTATGGAGTTAGAGACGCATCCATTTGCGTCAAAGGTCCTAGATACATAACTGCTCAAGATATCATCTTACCGCCTTCCGTAGAAATCGTTGATACGGCACAACCTATAGCTAACTTGACAGAGCCCATTGATTTCTGTATTGATTTACAGATCAAGAGAGATCGTGGATATCAGACAGAACTCAGAAAGAACTATCAAGATGGAAGTTATCCTATAGATGCTGTATCCATGCCTGTTCGAAATGTGAATTATAGTATTTTTTCTTGTGGGAATGGAAATGAAAAACACGAGATACTTTTTCTAGAAATATGGACTAATGGAAGTTTAACCCCTAAGGAAGCACTTTATGAGGCTTCTCGTAATTTGATTGATTTATTTCTTCCTTTTCTACACGCGGAGGAAGAGGGCGCTAGTTTCGAAGAAAATAAAAACAGGTTTACTCCACCCCTTTTTACTTTTCAAAAAAGATTAACTAATCTAAAGAAAAACAAAAAAGGAATTCCATTGAATTGTATTTTTATTGATCAATTAGAATTGACTTCTAGAACGTATAATTGTCTAAAAAGGGCCAATATACATACACTATTGGACCTTTTGAGTAAGACTGAAGAAGATCTTCTGAGAATTGACAGTTTTCGTATGGAAGATAGAAAACATATATGGGACACTCTAGAGAAGCATCTCCCAATTGATTTACTTAAGAATAAACTCTCGTTTTAAATCCATTGCAATTTTTTTTCTTCTTCTTTTTCGAGTTAGAATAAAAAGAAAACAATTTAGCATCTTTGGTACAATCTATATTTTCGCGAAATGGATCATAATAAAATGGATTTTAGGTATCTAGGGAAGATTCACTTGGAAGTAACTATTTCCTAGATACCTATGGTACTTCACGGTTGAATGAATCAAAAAATATCTAAAAAAGACCTAAAGTTAATGATTTATCAATGGGTAATGTTGCTCCAATACCTAACCAAAGAGCTACTACAGTACCGATTAAAAAAACGGTCGTAGCTACTGGGCGGCGAAATGGATTTTGGAATTTATTGACATTCTCTAGAAAAGGTACTGTCAATAAGCCTGTTGGCACAGAAACCATTAAAAGAACGCCCAATAACTTATTGGGTACCGTACGGAGTATTTGAAACACGGGAAAGAAGTACCACTCGGGTAATATTTCCAGAGGAGTTGCAAACGGATCTGCCGGTTCACCAATCATTGATGGCTCGAGAACCGCTAAACCTACATTACATGCAATAGTACCTAGAATTACTACTGGAAAAATATATAAAAGATCGTTGGGCCATGCGGGTTCCCCGTAATAATTATGTCCCATCCCTTTAGCTAATTTAGCTCTTAATACAGGATCATTTAAGTCTGGTTTCTTTGTTATTGGGATAGGTGAACTCTTTAGGATCCATCCCCCAAAGGAACCGGACATGAGAATTTATCATCATCCGGCTCGAGCAAGAGTGAAAGAAATAAGACCGCGGAAGATCCTTAATAGAATTAAGGTTTATAATGACTCAATGACTCTAGGCAAGAAAAGCTTTATCAGATTCTCTTTTCCGAAGTTGCACCTACAACTACTCATTGAAAATAATCCTATTCTTATGGGTAAATGCTCAATATCCAAGTGGGCTTACAAATTTGATCATGATCAATTGCTTTGTGGATTGTCTCATGTCTCTTGATTAGTTGGTATTTATCCCCTCAATATCGCAAGTTTCTTACCTCCAAACAAAATATTTACTTGTTACTAATAAAAAATCAAAAAGTTTAGCCTACATTCTTCCTTAGATCCCTTCTTTTACTCCGATAGTATTGCGGATCACAATCGATGCAAAGAAAATGAATGCATTTCCATACTATAATAAAAAGGTAAGTGTAATAAATAGAGAACTGGATCATGTCACATGACTTATTCCATTTCTACTCTATGGGATCTTACGGAGCCTGTTCATGGATGACATGGTTGCGGTATGATCATAGAAGATATTCTCCTCAAGTGAACCAGCCTATCCTTCCTAGGTAGGGGACTTACATGTTGATTGGATGCGGAGACACCTTTGGTTGTGAATTCTAATGTGGCAGATCCAATTCTTTATCTGCATGGCCAAATCAATAATTCAAGTCACACACTCCCATAATCCGCCTTTTTTCTTTCGTAAAATTAACTTCAACTATTTGTATTGTATAAAAATACTTTGGAGTTGAAGAGAAGTATCCAAATGACATGTGTTATTTTACAATAACCCATGCTTGTAGCAATGAAATACCAAAACCTACCCGATATGATATATGATAATTATAATTCTCTATGATATGCCTTCCCTATAAAGGACCCGAAATACCTTGCTTACGTATCATTGGAAAGTGCATTAACATAAATACGGCAGTAAGCAGAGGCAGTACAAAGGTATGTAAACTATAAAAACGAGTCAAAGTGGATTGGCCCACACTAGCACTTCCGCGTAATAACTCCACTAAAGGCGATCCTATTACCGGAATGGCGTCAGGTACACCTGTCACAATTTTGACTGCCCAATAGCCAATTTGATCCCAAGGCAAAGAATAACCAGTTACACCAAATGATGCAGTCAAAACAGCCAAAACCACACCTGTGACCCAAGTTAATTCGCGGGGTTTTTTAAATCCCCCTGTGAGATACACACGAAATACATGCAGGATCATCATTAAAACCATCATACTTGCTGACCATCGATGAACTGATCGGATTAACCAACCAAAGTTGGCCTCGGTCATTATGTATTGAACCGAGGAAAAAGCCTCTGTAACGGTTGGTCGGTAGTAAAAAGTCATAGCAAAACCGGTAGCGACTTGTACTAGAAAACAAGTAAGTGTAATTCCCCCTAAACAATAAAATATGTTGACATGGGGAGGAACATATTTACTAGTTATATCATCTGCAATTGCCTGAATCTCAAGACGTTCCTCAAACCAATCATATACTTTATTGAGATAGGTAACTAACCCGAGTCCCCCTCTAAGAGCCGTATATGAAAATTTCATCTCGTACGGCTCAAGCAGAAACACAAAAATTTTCAACGAATATTAGAAAAAAGGTTCAAAACTTCATCAGCCACTGAATTGGGTCGATTTGCCTTGAAGATATCAAATAAGAAAAATCCGGAATATCTTCTTTGTGATGATAATGCCAAAAAATCTCAAGTTGGCGCGTCTTTCTTTCTTCCTTTCCCTTATGTTGGTCATTAGAGGCTTCTTGACTTTTCTCTTCCCTATAAAGGATTTGTTTTTTTATGCGTAATATAGAAATTATCTTGTTGAGATCCTATGAATCAGTTCAATTAAAACCTTAGATTCATACTAGAGCCACGATGATTTAGTCTCAAGCTAAACAAAAGGCAAGGGTTCTTCGAATAAGAACCGCTTGATAATCATTTATTGAATCAGTGTAATGACTCGACAAAATCGAGAGAAAAAAAGTTGTCTTTTGGGCAAACAAAATTGGAAGGAAGAAAATTTCTTTTTTATTTTTATTTAAGAACTACTTGAATTTTTCAGTCTGGTTGCGAGGTCTTAATAGTGAGTATGAATCATAGTTCCATTTTTTTTTGATCCACTCTATCTATTTCGTGTTCCAGATACTAGAATAAATAATATCTGACGAATTAGAATCATCTTGATAGAGATAACAGGCCCTTTCTATGTATTATCAATAGGATCAATTCTAACAAGTCACACACTCATATTCCAGAGATACCGAAACAAAAAAATTCCGCGCGCTCGAACTACCATAATATCTAGAAATGTAGATCTTAAACTAGAAAGGCTTTTTTGGATGGAAAAACTCTGACTTCCTAGTTTTAGTTAGTAGAAACCTAATTGGTTAAAATTCCGTCCAGTAAAACGGAAGAATTATAAATTTCTAAAATGATAGATAGGAATATAGCGAATAAAGCCATTGCGATCCCCATAAAAGGAGTAGTCCCCCAACCCGGGGCGACTTTCCCATATTCCGAATTCAAGGGTTTCAGTAAACTACCTGCACCAGTTCGTTTTGGCCTAGGTTTAGAACTATCTTCAACGGTTTGTGTAGCCATAAATTCTATTTAATCATTGGTGTTGACTTTGTATACTATTCCGTTGTAGTTGTAAATACACGATCTTTTCGTAGATCCATTGTAATCTTGAAATTCTATAAAAATGGAAACAGCAACTTTAGTCGCCATCTCCATATCTGGTTTACTTGTAAGCTTTACTGGGTATGCCTTATATACCGCGTTTGGGCAACCCTCTCAACAATTAAGAGATCCATTCGAAGAACACGGAGACTAATTTAAGTAAGAAGTCTCCCAGATAGGGGGACTTCTTACTTAAATGAAATTATTTTATTCTTTTAGTTGGAGTTGGTGGAACCTTAGGTGGTTCTCGGAAGAAGATAGCGAAAAAAATTATCCCTAAAGTCGAAACTAAAAGGAACGTATAAACCAATGCTTCCATAGATTCGATCCTGGTTTATTTACAATTATAACTTCCACACCTATTCATTTGTCATTTGGGATAATTTCCCATATAAAGAAAGAAAAAGAGTCAAAGAAAGGATGGGAGATGTTTCCCATGTCAAATCAAAAAAGAGAGGTGAAAGATACTATAACAATGTGTATCAAACTGCCTGTTTCCTTGTAGTTGGATCTCCCACTTTTTGGAATGTTCCAAATTCCACTTGAGCATCCAAATCTGGATCAATACCAGCAAAAACATCTCGGAACAATGTTCTAGCGCCATGCCAAATGTGTCCGAAAAAGAAGAGCAAAGCAAAGGTAGCATGACCAAAAGTGAACCAACCCCTTGGACTGCTGCGAAAAACACCATCAGATTTCAAAGTAGCCCGGTCTAATTCAAAAATTTCCCCTAATTGAGAACGCCTCGCATATTTTTTTACAGTAGCAGGATCAGAATAACTTACTCCATTAAGTTCGCCACCATAGAACTCCACCGTTACACCTACTTGTTCAACACTATATTTGGATTCTGCTCTTCTAAAAGGAACGTCTGCTCTAACAATTCCCTCCTCATCTACCAAAACAACCGGAAATGTTTCAAAAAAAGTAGGCATACGGCGTACAAAAAGCTCACGTCCTTCTTTATCTCTAAAGACGGGATGTCCTAACCATCCAACAGCTATTCCATCCCCATTGTCCATTGAGCCTGCTCTGAATAATCCCCCTTTTGCCGGATTATTACCAATATAATCATAAAAGGCTAATTTTTCGGGAATTTTAGACCAAGCTTCTGATAAACTAAGATTTTCGGCTAAACCATTGCTAACTCTTCGATATATTTCTTGCTGAAAGTATCCCTGATCCCACTGATAACGAGTAGGCCCAAATAATTCGATTGGGGTCGTTGCTGACCCATACCACATAGTTCCAGCAACTACGAAAGCTGCAAAAAAAACAGCAGCGATACTACTGGAAAGTACAGTTTCAATATTGCCCATACGTAATCCTTTATATAGACGTTGAGGCGGACGGACACTAAGATGGAATAAGCCCGCTAATATACCCAATGTACCCGCAGCAATATGATGAGAAGCTATTCCCCCCGGAACAAAAGGATCAAAACCTTCTGCACCCCACGCTGGATTTACAGCTTGTACTTTTCCAGTTAGTCCATAGGATCGGATACCCATATCCCAGGACCATACAAACCCGTTACATGAAATGCCCCAAAGCCAAAGCAAGCCACCCCTGCAAGAAATAAATGAATTCCAAAGATCTTGGGCAAATCCAAAGAGGGTTTTCCCGTCCGCTCATCAGAGAATATTTCTAGGTCCCAATATACCCAATGCCAGATCGCTGCCAAGAAACACAAGCCAGAAAACACAATATGCGTACCTGCCACACCTTCATAACTCCAAATACCCGGATTTGTTACAGTTCCTCCTGAAATACTCCAACCACCCCACGAATCCGTTATTCCTAAACGAGTCATGAAGGGAATTACGAACATACCTTGTCTCCACATTGGATCCAGAACAGGATCAGAGGGATCAAAAACTGCTAATTCGTATAAAGCCATTGAGCCAGCCCAACCAGAAACTAGAGCTGTGTGCATTATATGCACCGCAAGCAATCGACCCGGATCATTCAATACGACAGTATGAACACGATACCAAGGCAAACCCATGGAAATACCCCTTTAGCAAAGAAAAATAGACACGATGTCGCTTTATTTTATCGCATTGAAAAAGACTATCCATATCCTATGTACCTAACCCTTCTAGGGGATTCTGTGTCAGAAAGCGCGAATATTTATTTCATTCCATTAAAAATAAGAAGCCAATTCTGTTCATAAGAAGAAAGAGAAGCAGATCTATTCTATACTCGATAAGTGCCAATATGCAATGGGTAACTTGGCCAATTTGGAAAAAACGAAGAATAGATCGCTACCCCTCTTTGTTTAGCATTCAAATCACCCATTCCCTTTTCTTTATTCAATCTGTCTTACATTCCTTATATGTATAACCTTTCAATCTACGTATTAATAGAATCTATAATATTCATATAGAATAAGAATAAAAATTAAGACAATAAACTGCGGATTCTTTCTTTCTGTTCCATTCTTACGTTTCCATATTAAAGTGTGGTTTTCTTACTTAAATTTAATAATATTAATCTAATATGCCCATTGGTGTTCCAAAAGTACCTTACCGGATTCCTGGAGATGAAGAAGCGACTTGGGTTGACTTATACAATGTTATGTATCGAGAAAGGACACTTTTTTTAGGTCAAGAGATTCGTTGCGAGATCACGAATCATATTACAGGTCTCATGGTATATCTGAGTATAGAAGATGGAATTAGTGATATTTTTTTGTTTATAAACTCCCCAGGCGGGTGGCTAATCTCAGGAATGGCTATTTTTGATACGATGCAAACGGTGACACCAGATATATATACAATATGCCTCGGAATAGCCGCCTCCATGGCGTCCTTCATTCTGCTTGGAGGAGAACCCACCAAGCGTATAGCATTCCCTCACGCGAGGATTATGCTTCACCAACCTGCTAGTGCTTATTATCGGGCAAGGACACCAGAATTTTTACTAGAAGTAGAAGAGTTACACAAAGTTCGCGAAATGATCACAAGGGTTTATGCAGTAAGAACAGGCAAGCCTTTTTGGGTTGTATCCGAAGACATGGAAAGGGATGTTTTTATGTCAGCAGACGAAGCCAAAGCTTATGGACTTGTCGATATTGTAGGGGATGAAATGATTGACAAGCACTGCGATACTGATCCAGTGTGGTTTCCAGAAATGTTTAAGGATTGGTAGTGTCCGGATTTCTTGTAAAGTTATTTCACAGCTAAATTCGTGTTTTCCTCGATTTAATAGAAAATAGAAAGACTTCATGATGAGCAATCATCAGGTTAAGATGGATCTAAACCAATCCATTTTTTTCTATATACATACAACATGCCGACGGTTAAACAACTTATTAGAAACGCAAGACAGCCAATACGAAATGCTCGAAAAACGGCCGCGCTTAAAGGATGCCCTCAGCGTCGAGGAACATGTGCTAGGGTGTATGTGCGACTCGTTCAGATCATGACTTCAAACAAATATAAAAAAAATTGAAGTATCCATGATTAGTACCAATGAATAGGATATAGCTTCTCTATCCTAGATTTCTATGGTATATGGAATTTATGGTTTCCTTTGGTGCAAATCCAATTATCTAAATTGGAAATAAGAAGCAATTCTCCCATTGGTAGCAAATGGTTATCCATTAAGCGGAGGAAATAGTAATAAAAAGAAAAAGGCTTATGCTCCTTTATCTTAAAAGAACGGACTAACAGGGTCAGCTACTTAGCCAACTTTCATAATTAAATACCGTCACTGTATGGATAACTCTTATTGTGAAAAGAGCTATTTACTCTATAATGGATAGGTAGAGCCAAAGAATGTGGACTATACAAGTTCGCAATACCTTTTGATGAAAGAAAGGGCTCCGGTGTATAGAGAGGGCCTCACCGTTTAAAAGGGAACCATAGAAACGATGGAACCCACTATTTTTTTTAGTATTATTAGAATGAATTTGTTATTTCGTATAGAAATAACTGAACGGAGTGGAATAAAAAATCGTGGTTGGGAAGGTTACTATAGCAAAAGCCATTGGAATTAATATTTTATATATCGGAATAATTAGTTTTGTTATTAATGAGAAAAAGGGTGGCTAAAAGAAGAGAAATCATTAGTTATTCATTAAGGTTAATTTGATTCAATGACCAGAGTTCCGCGAGGATATATAGCCCGGAGACGACGAACAAAAATGCGTTCATTTGCCTCAAACTTTAGAGGGGCTCATTTAAGACTTAATCGAATGATTACCCAACAGGTAAAAAGAGCTTTTGTTTCCTCTCATCGAGATAGAGGTAGGCAAAAGAGGGATTTTCGTCGTTTGTGGATCACTCGGATAAACGCAGCAACGCGGGTATATAAAGTATTCGATAGTTATAGTAAATTAATACACAACCTGTACAAGAAGAAATTGATTCTTAATCGTAAAATGCTTGCACAAGTAGCTGTATCAAATCCAAATAATCTTTACACGATTTCCAATAAAATAAAGATCATCAATTAAAGGTATAAATAAAGTAATATACTGGAATAATAAAAGATGAATTCCCGGAGAGGGAACTCCGGGAAGATACAATAAATTAAGATTAAGTGGTAGGAATCAACGAGCTGGATTACTTTCTTTATAATATATATAGGTCTGGCCCTTTCGAATTCGAATAAAACATCAACAATCGGAACTTAAGTTCCGGTTGTTGTTTCTTAAATTTTGGTTGTTGTTTCTTAAGTTTCGATTGGAATTGTACTTTTGCGTTAATTGAGGAATATGTCTATTTTTTCTGGGTCTAGAACCTGTAATTATTGAAATTGACTGGGCTTGAAATTGCTTTTCGTTCTCATAGTTACGAAACGGTAAGAAAGATAAAATACGAGCCTGTTTTATAGCAAGAGTAATTAATCGTTGTTGTTTCAAGGTTAATCTATTTATTCGTCTCGATAATATTTTTCCTTGTTCACTAATAAATCTATTAATTAAACTCATGTTTCTATAATCAATTCGATCTCCCGGGCCAATCCGGGGACGCCTACGAAAAGGTTGTTTAGATTTACGAAAAGGTTGCTTGAATTTACGAAAAGTTTGCTTGGATTTACGAAAGGGTTGCTTGGATTTATTAAAAGTTTGCTTGGATTTACTAAAGGGTTGCTTAGATTTAAGAAAAGGTTGTTTAGATGTATACATGATTTATTCCTTATTTAAAATTTGAAAATTTGAAAATTCACTTCTTTATTTTATTAATTTAGGATCCAGAAGAAGTAGTTTTTCTTTGATCCATATCTTATTTGATTCATATTATAGTATATGAATACCCTCTATACATATGAAATAATATCTACCGGAAATCAGATGAGTTGATTTGTATTTTGTATTCTATACTATGTTTTCTTTATATATTAAATATGAAGTTCTTACTCTTTCTGTTGTTTGGAAAGATCAAACACACGATGTTCCTATTTCTTTATTTCGTGATGAGTCGTATGCTTGCGACAATAACGACAAAATTTTTTGAATTCTAATTGTCCGGGTGTATTGTGGCGATTCTTTTGAGTACTATATCTAGAAATCCCCGTCGATTCCTCATTGGCACCTTTTCGAACACAACTGATGCATTCCAAAATAACTCTGATTCTAACATCTTTTCCCTTGGCCATGAACCTCCTTTTCTTTTTGGATTGACTTAACTTAATTCTTCTACTTATTCTTTTATTCTTCTATTTTGAATCCGAAGAAGAAGAATAAAATTCATTAGAATAATTTTTTTTTATTCTTTAATTAAGTAATAAAAAATAGAGAAATAATTAAAGAATACAATCCTTGTCGAATTAGCAAAGATTTTGGTTCGAAATCCTTTCATTTAATTAGCCAGCCCCGCCTTTTCTATGCTCTGATTTCTGAGGCCTTATTTAGCTTGGGTACCCCTTTAAATTGAATTTCTATTTTCAAAAATGGGGTTTACCAAATTTTTAATGACTCTGAGGTTCAACCCAATCCATCTTTTCTTTCTTTTTCCTTCCGATACTAAAAAAAGATTGAAAAGGATCAAATTTTGTCATATCACGAAGAAATCTATCCCTCCCATAGCAATAACTAGAATTAAAAAAAAGGGAATGACAAAGCATCTGGGAATAAACGATTAATTTCTATCAATAAACCTGCTAAAGCACCAAACCATAGAGTACTTAGCACGGGTGCTACAGAGAGATATGTTTTTATATCCCGCATTGAAAATCCTCCTTCCTTGTTGGAATACATATATGATCATAAACTCTTGCCCAAGATTGTTATGCTATATATAAAATGAACCATATCGACGAAATTTTCCTATCCCTAAAAAAGAAAAAGATGACCCCTTCTTCCTATATATTACCAAGGAAAAGTAATCCTTCTTTTATAGGCGAAATTATATTGGATTTTATATGTATATAATTCCTTAATTATATGAGACCAAAAAGAAGAAATGACACGAGGGTTCTATATATAGATAGAGAAAGAAAGAAGAAGAAAATTATGATGTGGAAAAGAAGACAGGAATTGTGTACAATGGCATTGTACAACAATTTAATTTGGAAAAGGGATGTAGCGCAGCTTGGTAGCGCGTTTGTTTTGGGTACAAAATGTCACAGGTTCAAATCCTGTCATCCCTACCTATTACTTCTTTCTTCTTTATAGGCAGTAGCGACGAGATCAATTAAAGTAAAGTGGGTATAACTTGAATTTGTGGAGACTATACGTACGTGAGATACATTAGGAATAGAAAAAGATTTTCTTTTTGAATGAATGAAAGCGCTCTTAGTTCAGTTCGGTAGAACGCGGGTCTCCAAAACCCGATGTCGTAGGTTCAAATCCTACAGAGCGTGATTCCATCTATTTTATGTCGAAGCAGAGTAAAATAACTTAACAAAATTGAATTGTAACTCCAATTTCAATTTGACCTCCTCTCTGGTCTGGAGGAGGTCAATCAAAAAAAAAAAATGACTCAATCAAAGATCCAACTGATCCCCACGCCTGTATTGCAAATACGCAGTCACGAATAATCCCGCTAAAGTAATAGGAATTAGGCCTAAGACGATTCCAAATAGAAAAACTTCAATCATTTCGATTTGTTCGAGGGGATAAAAAAAGAGGTACGATCTATCCCTAAATAGTACTCTAAATTATCCACGAATCTCAATGACCAAGAAAAGAATTCCTAATTAGTCTGGAAAAGAGTCGTAGAATGCCAGGAATCCCAAAGAAAGATTTTTCTTTTCTGAATTATAATTATTCAGTCAATTCAAATAAGGCGTATCTTGTTCAAGCCAATAAATAGAGCTGGGGTTATAGTTAAAGCAGCCAGTAGAAAACCAAAATAACTAGTTAAAGTAAGCATGAAAGAGTTAAATTCCATTTATTTTTTTTTACTACACTACATATGTTGGTAAAGCATTTACCTAAGTTATGGAAAATTCATAATTCATCAGTTATTTTAGATAATACTAAAAAACAAGATAGAGTAAGATACAGAAGTGTAAAAGAAAGTGGATTCATCAGATGATACATGAGTCCCTAATTCCGAATCAAGAGATTTGTTGTGGAATTTGTCAATTGAGTAAAGTAATAATATTAAGAACTAGATCATCTAACCCCATTGAATGAAAAAAAGAAATTCAATTTTCAGGGAAATTTTTGAATAAGAGATAAATAAACAATTGAATTTGAAAAAAAAAACTTCTTTCTATTTTGGATAATTTCTTTTTCAATAGGACCCTCTTTTTGGAGTGAACGATCGAATATTCCCCTATTCCTTCTTATTTTAACTGATTGTATTCCATATGGAATAAGAGGAGAACAAAAGCATTCCACGACCTGCCAAGGGGCTGTTAAAAAAAAAAAAAAAAGAAAGCTCTTCCTTGAATTTACTTTATTTTTATTCCTTTTTCGAACTCCAACCAAAGTAGATTCGAAGACGAGTCACTTCAATTATCCTTTTAAGTTCTATTCTATCTTCTGTCTTTCCCTATTTCATCTCGTAAAGTTCCGCGCTCGCAGTTTGGTCAAGAAAGTTAGACCTAATCCAACAAACAATACAAGGATGAATTACGAATTATGAAAGGATAGATTTCACATATACTTGTCCTTGTATTGTGTCAGTATGAGAATATCCTTCCTAAATTATTTATCCAAACCTATTGATCATTAACTTAGATTTTCCCAAGATTTTGGCTGCTATTCCGAATTACTCTATTATTCCGAAGCCAATGAAAAGTAAGTAGAACCTACAAAAATGGGGTTTTCTATTGATGCCTTGAATAACATATAGCTTACCTATAGACAAAAAAAAAATAAAAAAGTAATTATGTTTCGGAACCAGGCAAAACCAGATTGCTGTGCCATAGGAAGGATAGCTATACTAATTCGGTATACTCAAAATACACCTTTGGTACAAAATTGACAATCTCACAAGGATGAAATATCAGTAATTTTCTATTTACTGGTCGATCCCATCTTTTACGGAATCAATTCCTTTTTTGAATGTACAAAAATTTTGGGAGTTCAGCATGTCTGGAAGCACGGGAGAACGTTCTTTTGCTGATATTATTACCAGTATTCGATACTGGGTTATTCATAGCATTACTATACCTTCCCTATTCATTGCGGGTTGGTTATTTGTCAGTACGGGTTTAGCTTATGACGTGTTTGGAAGTCCTAGGCCAAACGAGTATTTCACGGAAAGCCGACAAGGAATTCCGTTAATAACCGACCGTTATTGATTCTTTAGAACAACTCGATGAATTTAGTAGATCCTTTTAGGAGGCCCTCAATGACCATAGATCGAACCTATCCTATTTTTACAGTGCGATGGCTGGCTATTCACGGACTAGCTGTACCTACTGTTTTTTTCTTGGGATCAATATCAGCAATGCAGTTCATCCAACGATAAAACAAATTCCAACTATAGAACTATGACACAATCAAACCCGAATGAACAAAATGTTGAATTGAATCGTACCAGTCTATACTGGGGTTTATTACTCATTTTTGTACTTGCTGTTTTATTTTCCAATTACTTCTTCAATTGAGAGAAAGAAAGAGACTAATAAGAATTCTCTTATCCCATTTGGAAGGATACCATCCTTATAACTACCCATGACTGTTTTTGTCTCTAGCATGACCAATTGATAAAATGTGGAGGAAAGTAGGGGAAATGGCCGATACTACTGGAAGAATTCCTCTTTGGCTGATAGGTACTGTAGCTGGTATTGCTGTGATTGGTTTAGTAGGTGTTTTCTTTTATGGTTCATATTCTGGATTGGGTTCATCTCTATAGTAATCGGAGGGACCAGATTGTAAACATGAAAAAGTAGGAGCTTAGCGGGTCCTTACCCCCCTTTATCTGATTAGAGCGGAAAGGACCCGCGGAATTTTTATTTTACTCTTATAACGCGAATTGAATCTATTCGATTCACTCTTATGAAGCAACAAGAAAAAGAGATCACTCGAGGATCCAATATCTTATTCCACGAAGGAAGTATCCTGAAAATCCTTGATTTAGTTTCGAGTAATAAACTAATAAAACCTTAATCAAAACTATTCAACTAGCCTAAAAATAAAAAAACCTTCAATGGAAGAGTTTACTTTTTTTTTGCAAAATTTCTGTAAATTTGAAGTTGAACTTAATTAAACAAGCCAAGCAATTTGCTCACAATCACAAGAAATTTTTCCCCCGCCATATTTTCTTCCCCTCTGTTTGTCCACTACCTCGGCTAAACCTAAGCAAAAGAAAAAGAGGTCCAAGAGACAGACCCGAATAAAGAAGAAATAGTAATCTTTGACGAATTAGGAAGAAAAAGGATTCTTATTTTGATACAAGAAGAATCGGCACAAGAAAAAGGCTTTTTCTTGTGCCGAATAGACGATTAAGAAGACCTGCAATCCCTCCGAAAAAGAAGAAATTTTAATTTGATTGTTCTCGCCTTTGCCTTGGATTCTCTTCTTTTGCATGGGATATAAATAAGGAATTCCAGACATCTCATAAACAAAAAGCAGTCTAAACAAAAAAAGGATTTCCAAAATAGATCATAGATAATTCTAGCAATTGCCAATAAATCGAGGCTTTTTACCAACTTGATGGTAAGAAATCCCGGGACCTAGAAATTCATTTCGTACAATTGAACCTTTTCAAACTGTTTCTTTTTGAGAACCAAAAAAACTTGTGCCAAAATAACGGATGCGAAGAAGAACAAAAGGCCTTGGACACGTAATGGATCCTGAAGCACGATTTCTGCGTCCCCCTGACCAAAACCTCCCACATTAGGATTGCTTGTTAATGGTTGATCAAGCTTGATGGATTCCCCCTCTGAAACAAGAAGTTCTGGTCCGGGAGGTATAATATCAATCACTTGGCGTCCATCTGATGCATCAACTATGGATATTTCATACCCCCCCTTTTCTTTACGTAGTATTTTTCTTACTATACCTGTTGACGTAGCATTATAGACTGTATTGTTACTCTTGCTACCATCAGGATAGATCTGTCCTCTTCCTCGGTTTCCCCCTACATATATGGGATATTTTAAGAAATGAGCATCTTTCTTCGTAGCAGGATCAGGGGAAAGAATGGGAAAGACAATTTCACTATATTTCTTACCGGGAACAGGGCCTATCACAAGAATGTTTTTTTTATCGGGACGATAACTCTGAAAAGCAAGATTTCCTATCTTTTCTTTTAACTCAGGGGAAATACGATCGGGCGGCGCTAATTCGAATCCCTCGGGCAAAATAAGAACAGCACCTACATTCAACCCTCCCTTTTTTCCATTAGCAAGAACTTGTTTCAATTGCATATCATAAGGAATTCGAAGAACTGCTTCAAATACAGTATCGGGAAGCACAGCTTGGGGAACTTCAATATCGACGGGCTTGCTAGCTAAATGGCAATTGGCACATACAATTCGTCCAGTTGCTTCTCGTGGGTTTTCATAACCCTGCTGCGCAAAAATGGGATATGCATTTGAAATAGATGTCCGAGTTATTACGTATATCATGATCGATACAGAAATCGATCGAGTTATCTGTTCCTTTACCCAAGAAAAAGTATTTCTATTTTCCATGTCCAATCGCAGATCCCAGAATTTCTACAATAAATTAGATAGGTAGCTAAGCTAATCTAGTTCCCTATACACGAATCTGTTGTCATTCTACTGCAACAGTTGTACTGCAATGATGAATACCTTAAAGTAGGTATAAATAGAAAGAATTTTGCTAAAATGGAAAAGGGCTTTCTTTCTAAAAAAAGATGCTTGCTAATTTGATTAATATTAATATCGGGAGATCAAATGAATTTATGCTTCACTAATTGAATGATAAATGACTACAAGCGAAGGAGATAGACGATTTAAACAAAAAAAGACCCAAAATTTCAAACATGTATCTAGAATTACTGGAAAACTACAAACAAAAATAGTGAAAATAAGCTCGTTAGGAGCCCATCCAAAATCGTTGTAGACCCAACGAATTACTAGTTCCCAACCACGGGTGGAGTGAAATCCAACAAAAAAATCAGTAACTAAAAGAATAAAAAAAGCTTTTATTGAGTCATTTAAATTATAGAAGAATTCCTGAACCCAAGAATTCAAAATGACAAGTTCCTCTTTACCCAGAAAAAAAGAACCACTTAGAATAGCCAAACAGATTATATTTGTCGAGAAATGCAAAATGGTATGGAGATGATCCTCATTATTTATTTTGACCCATTGTATTATTTCCTTGTGTATTCCTGTAGGAGGTTTTTGTACATGTGTCTTTAGTTTCCCTTTTATCATCTCGTCCAAGAGAGAAAGTTCTTCTAATTCTATGAATCTTTCTAGAATCCTTTTCTCTTGAATATCAGTTAAGAGAGTTTCGGATTGCCTGGTATTCCACCAATTCTTAATCCAAAGTTCCAGACATTTGTTAAATGAGGAAGAGACCCCCCAAGGCAAAAGTACGATAAATACAAGATATAGTAAAGAAGGCAATGCTTTCTTTTTTTTCATTTTTGATCTGTAAATGGAGTTGTTAATGAATATGCTTCATTCGCTGACTCTATTCCATTCCCTGACTCTATATGATGATATTTCTATTTCATGATATTTCTATTTCTTTGAAGCAAAAACTCTATAGGTTTGATACCCTGTATCTATTCTTCTTTTTTGTATATTAGTTATTAGTGGAATTTCAGTGCATTGGGTTCTTTCTTAGATCTAGATGGAATGAAATAGTGAAATAGAATAAAAAAAAAGCCCTTTCGGATGAAAAAGGAAGAATAGTATGCGATATATCTAACTTGGATAAAAAAAAATTAAAAGCAAATTTCTCTTATCCTCGTTTGTTCCTTCCTTTAGATAAATACTTAAAAATCCCCTTACAATAACAAATCCAATTTAGAAGGGACTTCCTCCCTGTGTTGAGAAAACTTTTCTTCTTCCAATTCTTCTTTTCTTCATTCAACTCAGTTCAAAAAAGATACCTCAAAATACTTCAATTGGTACGCGCAAGAAATAGGCCAATTCGGCAGCTTTTTGTTCAATTTCTCGTGGAGTAAAAAATTTATCATCAGTACGAGTCAAGGGAATGATCCCCTGGCCCCGGATTTCCATATAAAGAATACGACGAGGATAAAGACCCTCTTTAACCTGAATTCTAATTGATTGGATATCCCGCATAAGGAATCGAAGGAAGACGCGACGTTTTATTCCAGGGAATCCCCAACGAAAAATGCACACTATTCCCTCTTTTCTATCGAATCGGTCATAACCACTACCTACATTCCACAAAATAGTACACCACAAGTAGGAGCTAATGAATAGGCCTGCGATTCCGTAGAAAGACATCACGACCCCCTGCGGAAAAAAAAGAATTTCTTGAGATGGAAGTATAGATATAATATTCTTACCAAGATAACTGGAAATCCCAACCGATAAGAATCCTAGTGAACCTAGAAAAAGAATACAGGCCCAGAAAAAATTACCCCTTTTTCGAGAACCTTTTAGAAGTTCTACCCATATGTGTTCTGATCGCCAATTCATATTAGATATACTAAATCCAGCAGCGGTCGATTGAAATTGAGAGAATAAGCTAAATAATTTTGACTTTACTTTTTTTGATTCTGAAATCGCCTTCAGCAACTAGTACTCCTGTGAAATAATAGGTTAGATACATTGACTTTCTATTCAAAAAATATTCGTTGATTCAATTAAAATAAATAAAATAAAACTCGCTATACCTGGCTCTGCATATTCATGCATTTATGCTCGTAGCCTATATCCGCATCCATAACCGTTTTTCATTTGTGTGTAGAAAGTGTGTGTAGAAAAAGCCACATACCCTACCATATTATATTACTTACACTAAAAAATACTAGACAATCTTATTTTTTTGCACATAAAGAAATAAAGAAGTCATTGCAATTGCCGGAAATACTAAGCCTACTAAAGGCACGAAAATAGAAGGTAAGTTTAAATCCGTCATGGAATAGGTGTCTCAATTCAAATTTACTATTTCTATCTAGTCGAAAAATATCTTAAGATTCTTATGATATAATTAAGTATATCTATTATAAGGAATATTGACTATTGTATTGTATTTTTTATTTTTAGTTTGAAAAATATTCTGTAAAAAAAATGAAAGGATAATAAGAAAATTCCAAAAAAGGAGAACTAATTAAAAAGATTTTATTTTGATTTTCCCATCCTCATGGCCTTTCTATCTTTCTAATCTAATTTGAAATTGGATTCAAAAGAAAGCGGTTAGAATTTACTTCCTGCATACATACTTCTCTAGAAGCGCATACAATAATGCGTGGTAAAGGCGGAAAAATAGTATATTCAATCAAAATCAAAGGGCAAATTATCTTACCTACTATAGATCCCCTACTACCCTCTTAGACTTTAAAAGGCGATATACCACCCAAAGAAAGGGTATGAAAATGCCGGGTGGAGTTAGCTTTTCGACGAAGACCTGTCCCGTGCAGCGAAGCCCTGTTAGTAAGACCCCCCGCAATAATGGATTATAGAAGAATATTATTCCAAATACTCCTCTGGACGCATATAGTAGCATTGCGATTCCGAATCTTTTTTATTTATGAATATGAACAGAAAAAATTCATTGTATCGTTGGGTCGGAGCGGAGGTTTGGTCCAGAAAAATTAGAAACAAAACGTCTACTCTACCGCATTGAAGTCTATAGCGCTGTATTTCCACGAAAGTATAATTCTTACCATCAGGATACGATCCTTTCTTTTGAACTAAACGTCTCTACGATGGGTCCAGGTTCTATGTCCAATCCCAAATCAAGGATTTCTCGCTCTTGATCGGAGTCATAAACTAAAAAAAAACTACCTTTTTATCCTTTTTCTCAAGGTTATAGAAAACTTCCTTATCTAGTTCTAGCATTTTGAAAAAAAAAAAATGCTTCTTTTTTTACACACAGTTCGAGTCACTTGTTGACTCACGATTACGCCTGTTAAAAGTTTCAAACGTCCTCTTTTTTGAAATTGAAAGAGAGTCCTATAAAAAGGTCTAACTTCCAAACTATGTCTTTTTTCATTCATTCTCCTTTAGTTTTTTTCTCTATCTAGAAGTGGAATAGAATAACCCGGTTGAAGGGTAATGATCATACGTCTGTAATGCATTGTATGGCCCAGAATAGGTCCTATTCTTCTACCTTTTCCAGGTAGTCGATGGCTATTCACAGCTACCACCTTAACACCAAAGAAGAGTTCGACCCAATGCTTTATTTCTGTCTTAGTGAATCCCGATTCGACATTAAAAGTATATTGATTCTTTCCCAATAAACGAAGACTTTTTTCTGTAAATACTGCGTATTTGATTCCATTATCATTATCATATGATAATACTATATTTTATTATTTTATTATTTTATTTGTATTTCTTTATTGTATTATACCTTAATATATATATTCTAGATATATAGAATAGACGAATCTCAATTTGTCAAGTCTCATGATCATATCATGATCTATTTTTATTCGGCTCAATCTTTTTTTTCTAAAAAAGATTGAGCCGAGTTTAATTGCAATCAATTAGAAGAATAAAGAAGAATTACTGCATTTCATAACTGATTTTTTTCTCTTTTTATTTCGTTTCTTTTTTATTTATACCTTCTTTATCTTTAGTTTTATCTAGTTAATCAATAGTATCTACCGGCTCGAACTCGAATTTGATCGCCTTCCATACTTCACAAGCTGCGGCTAGTTCAGGACTCCATTTGCAAGCTGCTCGGATAATTTCATTACCTTCGCGAGCAAGATCGCGCCCTTCGTTACGAGCTTGTACACAGGCTTCTAAAGCCACTCGATTAGCTGCTGCACCAGGTGCATTTCCCCAAGGATGTCCTAAAGTTCCTCCACCAAATTGTAATACAGAATCGTCCCCAAAGATTTCGGTCAGAGCTGGCATATGCCAAACATGAATACCACCTGAAGCTACCGGTATAACACCTGGCATGGATACCCAGTCCTGAGTGAAAAAGATACCGCGAGCACGATCTTTTTCAATAAAATCATCGCGCAATAAATCAACAAAACCTAAAGTCATTTCGCGTTCCCCTTCTAACTTACCTACTACTGTACCGGAGTGGATATGATCTCCCCCAGACATACGCAATGCTTTAGCTAATACACGGAAATGCATACCATGATTTTTCTGTCTATCAATAACTGCATGCATTGCACGGTGAATGTGAAGAAGTAGGCCATTGTCGCGGCAATAATGAGCCAAAGTAGTATTTGCGGTGAATCCCCCAGTTAAGTAGTCATGCATTACAATAGGAACCCCTAATTCTCTTGCAAATACAGCTCTCTTAATCATTTCTTCACATGTACCCGCAGTCGCATTCAAGTAATGCCCCTTGATTTCACCGGTTTCGGCCTGTGATTTATAAATAGCTTCGGCACAAAAGACAAAACGGTCTCTCCAGCGCATAAATGGTTGTGAGTTTACGTTTTCATCATCTTTGGTAAAATCAAGTCCACCACGTAGACACTCATAACACGCTCTACCATAATTTTTTGCGGATAATCCCAATTTTGGTTTAATAGTACATCCCAATAAAGGACGACCGTACTTGTTCAACTTATCTCTTTCAACTTGGATACCATGAGGCGGGCCTTGGAAAGTTTTTGAATAAGTAGGGGGAATTCGTAGATCCTCCAAACGTAGAGCACGTAGGGCTTTGAAACCAAATACGTTACCTACAATGGAAGTAAACATGTTAGTAACGGAACCCTCTTCAAATAGGTCTAATGGATAAGCTACATAACAGATCCATTGGTTGTCTTCCCCAGCAACAGGCTCGATGTGATAGCATCGTCCTTTGTAACGATCAAGACTGGTAAGTCCATCAGTCCAAACAGTTGTCCATGTACCAGTAGAAGATTCGGCAGCTACTGCAGCCCCTGCTTCTTCGGGCGGAACCCCAGGCTGAGGACTTACTCGGAATGCTGCCAAGATATCAGTATCCTTAGTTTCATACTCTGGGGTGTAGTAAGTCAATTTATAATCTTTAACACCAGCTTGAAATCCAACACCTGCTTTAGTTTCTGTTTGTGGTGACATAAGTCCCTCCCTATAACTCTTGAATTAAGAATTCTCACAATAACAGGGTCTACTCGATGTTAATTAGGCGTAAATGAAACTTTAGCAAAAATCTCGTAAAACAAAAAGGATATTCAATTAATATAATATCAACTCATTAAAGAAAATTGAGGGCATGCTTAGGTTAATGAATATGTTTCATTCATATATAATGCGTACACCCTGTGTATGTTCTATCCTATAGGAATTCCAATATAGGAATTCGATAGGAATTGAGTTGTTGTTATGGTAAGTTAACACGGTTCGTTATTAAACCATGGATTTGATTTACCAAATCCATAATTATTGTATACTCTTTGATAGATATAGCGCAACCCAAATTAATTCCTAATCCTTATTTTACAAGTTCTTAATAGTTCTCTTTTCTTATTTTGAATGCAAATACCTAACTAAATACTAATAAAATTCTTTGTTGACAGCAATCTATGCTTCACAGTAGTATATATTTTGTATATCGAAGTCCTAGATAGGAAAGTAGAGTAGGCACAGATCCTCCACAAAAGGCAAAATGTATATGAAAAAAAAGATTGATTGAACTTTCCAATGGACTCATTCCATGAGTAAACGATTGAATGGGATTCGCTTGGGCAACGAAATCAAGTCCTGGTCCCCTTTTCTCTCTTATTGAATTAACTAATTCATTTCCTTTTTACTTTTGGATTTTTTTTGATTTGATTTGGCATTATTCAACAATAAAAAAAGAAAAATTTCGACAAATTCCTTTTTTTTAATTATGTGATAATTATGAGAACCAATCCTACTACTTCTCCTCCCGGGGTTTCCACAATTGAAGAAAAAAGTACAGGTCGTATCGATCAAATTATTGGACCCGTGCTGGATGTCACTTTTCCCCCAGGCAAGTTACCTTATATTTATAACGCTTTGGTAGTCCAGAGTAGAGACACTGCCGATAAGCAAATTAATGTGACTTGTGAGGTACAACAATTATTAGGAAATAATCGAGTTAGAGCTGTAGCTATGAGTGCTACGGACGGGTTGATGAGAGGAATGGAAGTGATTGACACGGGAGCTCCTCTCAGTGTTCCGGTCGGTGGAGCTACTCTCGGACGAATTTTCAACGTTCTTGGGGAGCCTGTTGACAATTTGGGTCCTGTAGATAGTAGTGCAACGTTCCCTATTCATAGATCTGCGCCTGCCTTTATCGAGTTAGATACGAAATTATCCATCTTTGAAACAGGTATTAAGGTCGTCGATCTTTTAGCTCCTTATCGACGTGGAGGAAAAATAGGACTATTTGGGGGGGCTGGAGTAGGTAAAACAGTACTGATCATGGAATTAATCAATAACATTGCTAAAGCTCATGGGGGCGTATCCGTATTCGGTGGAGTAGGGGAACGGACTCGTGAAGGAAATGATCTTTATATGGAAATGAAGGAATCCGGAGTAATTAATGAAAAAAATATTGAGGAATCAAAGGTAGCTCTAGTCTATGGCCAAATGAATGAACCACCGGGAGCTCGTATGAGAGTTGGTTTAACTGCCCTAACTATGGCGGAATATTTCCGAGATGTTAATAAGCAAGACGTGCTTTTATTTATCGATAATATCTTTCGTTTTGTTCAAGCAGGATCAGAGGTATCCGCTTTATTAGGGAGAATGCCCTCCGCAGTGGGTTATCAACCTACTCTTAGTACAGAAATGGGTTCTTTGCAAGAAAGAATTGCTTCTACTAAAAAGGGATCTATAACTTCGATTCAAGCAGTTTATGTACCTGCAGACGATTTGACCGACCCTGCCCCTGCCACAACATTTGCACATTTGGATGCTACTACCGTACTTTCCAGAGGATTAGCTTCCAAGGGTATTTATCCAGCAGTAGATCCTTTAGATTCAACCTCGACTATGTTACAGCCTCGGATCGTTGGCAACGAACATTATGAAACTGCGCAAAGAGTTAAGGAAACTTTACAACGTTACAAAGAACTTCAGGACATTATCGCAATTCTTGGCTTGGATGAATTATCGGAAGAGGATCGTTTAACTGTAGCAAGAGCAAGAAAAATTGAGCGTTTCTTATCACAACCGTTCTTTGTGGCAGAAGTTTTTACTGGTTCTCCAGGAAAGTATGTTGCTCTTGCGGAAACTATTAGGGGATTTCAACTAATCCTTTCCGGAGAATTAGACGGCCTACCTGAACAGGCTTTTTATTTGGTGGGTAACATCGATGAAGCTAGCACGAAAGCTATAACCTTAGAAGAGGAGAACAAATCGAAGAAATGAAATTAAATCTTTATGTACTGACTCCTAAGCGAATTATTTGGGATTGTGAAGTGAAAGAAATCATTTTATCCACTAATAGTGGCCAAATTGGCGTATTACCAAACCACGCCCCCATTAACACAGCAGTAGATATGGGTCCTTTGAGAATACGCCTCCTCAACGACCAATGGTTAACAGCGATTCTGTGGAGCGGTTTTGCGAGAATAGTTAATAATGAGATCATCATTTTAGGAAATGATGCGGAACTGGGTAGTGATATTGATCCGGAAGAAGCTCAAAAGGCACTTGAAATAGCCGAAGCTAACTTGAGTAAAGCTGAGGGTACGAAAGATTTGGTTGAAGCGAAGCTCGCTCTCAGACGAGCTAGGATACGAATCGAGGCTGTCAATTGGATTCCCCCATCCAATTGAAGACAATCCAGTGGTTTATAGTTGATACAAAGAAAAAGGGAAGAGGGGTAGAAAAAGTTATTAGATAGCGAAGCGAAGTAAGTCCAATGCTATCTAGTAATTTTTCTACCTACTTACCTACTATTGGATTTGAACCAATGACTCCCGCCGTATGAAAGCAATACTCTAACCACTGAGTTAAGTAGGCAATTTATCACCACAAAGGAAGACCCATTACTTCGATCGATTATATATTGAATCCCTTTTCTAAGCAATACCGCTCTGTTATTGGTCTGTTATATACTAAATACTAAACTAAATACTAAACAGATACAGATCAAAGGGGTATCCTCTGGCATTAGAAAATATTCATCTTGACAAGAAATTATCTATATGTTAAGATATCTCTGATAAGGGCTATAGCTCAGTTCGGTAGAGCAACTCGTTTACACGTGCGCCAATGCTTTTCAAAGGAGCTTATTATGCAATGAACATAATCGATCTTATTGCAAAATCAATGTCTTACTTCATAGATTCGAGAGAATAGGAGAACAGTAGCCTGACAAACAGTCGGTTCAGTCCGATTCAGGTGCCAATTCAGGTGCCTAATCAAATAGAACCCTTATGGATTTGCTAGTTGATAAGGTAAATATCCAGCCCACTAAATGCTAGGCGTAATGAGGATAAGGGCCTCCAAAAAACTTCTTTTCGTTCTATGAACTTTAAGGTGTATGAAGTCTCATAGTTAACTCTTGCAGTGGAACGATAGAGACTCCATTTCACTTAGGTTGATTTAATTTAGACCGGAGGCAGACCTAAGTCAAGGTAATCCTCCTTTGAAACACTTTGGTATTGCTCCTAGATAGATCATAATACAAAAAATCAATCAGAGCACAGGGAGCCATCTCATTATCTTTCCGTAAAGAAAAACTATGGTGGACTAACTGATCTTTAAATCAGTTTATGAAAGAGCCCAATGCAAAAAAATGCATGTTGGGTCTTTGAAACAGTTCAAATCATTTCGATAATAATCCGTTTGATCTGTTTTACCGAGAAGGTCTACGGTTCGAATCCGTATAGCCCTAATATGCCCTTTTTTAGATTTTAGGATCTCTATCCTATGTTTTCTTTAGTTTAGTATAGTTTTCATTTTCTCATTAGTATTTGTTTATAGACTGGATAGGCGCCTGCGACATAGAATAGAGATAAAAGCATTACCAAAGGCTCATTCATCGAAAATCAAAATCATACAGACAGGAAAAGAAAAACGAATTTCTATCAAATCAATAGAAGAAAGGATCCTTTCCCTGATTTGAATCCCGTCCTCCTTCAAATAGGATATCTCTAGACTTCCCTATAATAACTGCAATGATTTTATCCATTTTGCGAATTCCTACTTTGTTTTAAGTATATTTATTACTTTGTTTATAGATACATTATGTAAATTGATCAACTTTAAATAGAAAAAATAAAGTAAAGAGTAAATAAGAAAACAGAATATTCTGTCTCATAGTTCTGAAATAGAGTTCTTTATTTTTATTTTATAGTATTACTTCTCATTAATTATACTGCATAGATTAGTCCTACTATCTTAATTAGGTTCTAATTTAGTAGTATTCTCATTTTTATTTAATAGTCTCTTATTATTTTATTATTAAATATTAAATAAAGGATAGAGCTATTCTTTTTTCTAGAGATTCTAGAGAAAGCGAGACAAAGTGAAACGAGAAAGTTTTCTTTATATAAGAATTAGATCTACATACACCATATCTAAATAGAATGGAAATCCAAAAGAAAGGGAGTTGGGATTCCATTGGATGAATCTTTAAAGAAGATGCAGCACAGAGGAAACAAAGGCTAAACTTAAACTAAGCGCTTTTGTTTGAACAAAAAAGATTCTTGTTTCACCGAGGAAAAGAGAGAAGTTCTGGATAAATTGACAATGCTGAATTGAATTGACTAATTTAAGTTCCGCCTATTCCACATTAATGGGAGTACATTATGTTTCTGCTTCACGAATATGATATTTTTTGGACATTTCTAATAATAGCAAGCCTTATTCCTATTTTGGCATTTTCGATTTCAGGACTTTTAGCCCCGGTTAGTGAAGGACCAGAGAAGCTTTCTAGTTATGAATCGGGTATAGAACCCATGGGAGGGGCTTGGGTACAATTCCGAATACGCTATTATATGTTTGCGCTCGTTTTTGTTGTTTTTGATGTGGAAACCGTCTTTCTATACCCTTGGGCAATGAGTTTCGACGTATTGGGTGTATCCGTTTTTATCGAAGCTTTGATTTTCGTGCTTATCTTAGTTGTTGGTTTAGTTTATGCATGGCGAAAAGGAGCCTTGGAATGGTCTTAACTGAATATTTAGACAAAAAAAAAGAAGGAAAAGATTCTATTGAGACAGTTATGAATTTGATTGAGTTTCCCTTACTTGACCAAACAAGTTCCAATTCTGTTATTTCAACTACACCAAATGATCTTTCGAATTGGTCAAGACTCTCCAGTTTATGGCCCCTTCTATACGGTACCAGTTGTTGTTTCATTGAATTTGCTTCATTAATAGGCTCACGATTCGACTTTGATCGTTATGGATTGGTACCAAGATCAAGTCCTAGGCAAGCAGACCTAATTTTAACAGCCGGTACGGTAACAATGAAAATGGCTCCCTCTTTAGTGAGATTATACGAGCAAATGCCTGAACCAAAATACGTCATTGCTATGGGAGCCTGTACTATTACAGGGGGAATGTTCAGTACGGATTCCTATAGTACTGTTCGGGGAGTTGATAAGTTAATTCCTGTGGATGTCTACTTGCCGGGCTGCCCACCTAAACCGGAGGCAGTTATAGATGCCCTAACAAAACTTCGTAAGAAGATATCGCGAGAAATAGTTGAGGATCAAACTCTATCTCAAAATAAAAATAGATGTTTTACTACCAGTCACAAGCTTTATGTTAGGCGCAGTACTCATACAGGAACTTATGAGCAAGAATTGCTCTATCAATCACCATCTACATTAGATATATCTTCTGAAACTTTTTTCAAATCCAAAAGTTCAGTACCTTCCTACAAATTAGTGAATTAGGAGAGGGGCTCTTTTGTGTAGAAAAATAAAAAGCAGGGCAATCTTTCAAACTTGCATCCGAAATGTGAAATATTTATACAAAGAGGGAGAGATGAAGACAATGCAGCAGGGTTGGTTATCTAATTGGCTAGTCAAACATGAGGTGGTTCATAGATCTTTGGGCTTTGATCACCGAGGAATAGAGACTTTACAAATAAAAGCAGGGGATTGGGATTCCATTGCTGTCATTTTATATGTATATGGTTACAATTATTTACGCTCCCAATGTGCTTATGATGTAGCACCCGGTGGATCTTTAGCTAGCGTGTATCATCTTACGAGAATACAATATGGTATAGATAATCCAGAAGAAGTCTGCATAAAAGTCTTTGCCCAAAAGGATAATCCTAGAATTCCGTCTGTCTTCTGGATTTGGAGAAGTGCCGATTTTCAAGAACGCGAATCTTATGATATGGTGGGAATCTCTTATGATAATCATCCGCGCCTTAAACGTATCCTAATGCCTGAAAGTTGGATAGGCTGGCCCTTACGTAAGGATTATATAACCCCCAATTTTTATGAAATACAAGATGCTCATTGAATGATAAGAAATTCATGCTCACTTATACAACACAACTCCAGATTTTATTCAAGTCAAGGAATATTTTTAGGTTCTTTTCCTAGATGAAACGGAATACCTATTTATAATTAATTCCTAATTATACAAAAGCATTCCAGATAGACTGAGCAAAAAAAGGGTTTCATTTGGATTCCCCTATTTTGAAAATCGCATATTAATTTCCTTCATATGAACAGAAAAATAGGATGACTCAAAGAAGTTCTCTACCAGGAACTTTGTACCGCGCACATTACTTAGCACAACTAGGAAAATAAGATAAGATAAAGATAAGCAAGACTAAAAAAATATTCGTCGGAATAGCGGAATACAAAATTAAGAAACGCAAAAAAATAAAGGGGAATCTCACCCCCTTCTTTATCATAAAGAAAAGATATATTTTAAAACTTCTTTAAAAAGAAAAAGAAGTGCCTCTATATTTATATTATAGATTTATCCACTTAGATGAATAAATATTATTAATGAATATGTATCACAATCCATCTCGAGGTATTTGGATCAATACCTATTCGGTGGATCTTTTTTTTTTTTTTCTCTGCCAGGAACCAGATTTGAACTGGTGACACGAGGATTTTCAGTCCTCTGCTCTACCAACTGAGCTATCCTGACCTTTTCTTGTGCATCATCCTAGTAGAGTATTTGTATCTATGTCAATTAAAAGGACTAAAAATTAATTAAAGTATTTCAAATTTTAAATTTGAAAATGGGGGGGGTAGTCCTATGCATTGTGCATGGTTTACTTAAATAAAACTTAAAAATAGAGTGAATAACCAAGATTTCTTGCCGATACTCTAATAAAAAAGAAATCTATTCAATGAATAGGATAAGATCCATTGAGTTCTCTTCGCATTCCTTTGTGAAAGAGTAGAATGAGAAAGCTAATGAATCTTAAACCCATTGCATTGATAAAAAGAACAAAAAAGTGCATTGATAAAAAGAAAAAAAAAAAGAGGATAAATAATAATAATATAGTATAGTTAGGGAATAAAAGAGGATTTGGGGATAGAGGGACTTGAACCCTCACAACTTATAAAGTCGACGGATTTTCCTTTTACTAGAAATTTCATTGTTGTCAGTATTGACATGTAGAATGGGACTCTCTCTTTGTCCTCGTCCGATTAATCCACTTTTTTAAAGATCTCGAAAACTTTGAATTTTAATTGAAGAATTTGATTATTCAATATTCGATTGGAGTGGATTCACAATAATGAAAAAAAAAAATTATGATATGAGTTTTTTATTTCATAATCATTATCATTTCTAATTTCATTTTTAAAAAAGATAAAGAACCTATATTATAATTAGAATATAATATGAGTTCTGTGATTAATCGTTTGCTATGTCAGTATCTATACGTGTTTATTAAATGTATAAGGTATAAAACCCCTCTTTCTCTAATTTAGAACTAGAAGGAATTCCACTAACAACACAACGTAATTAACTCGATTCGTTAGAACAGCTTCCATTGAGTCTCTGCACCTATCCTTTTCCTTTGTATTCTAGTTCGAGAACCCCTTGTTTTCTCAAAACACGGATTTGGCTCAGGATTGCCCTTTTTTAATTCCAGGGTTTCTCTGAATTTGGAAGTTACCACTTAGCAGGTTTCCATACCAAGGCTCAATACAATCAAGTCCGTAGCGTCTACCGATTTCGCCATATCCCCATTTCCCTCTTCTTTGAGACCAGGATTCCTTGTGTAATTTCATCCATCTCTTAGTTTTTTTTTTGAATCATTGAGTTCATCACTCAACGTAGTCTAGCAGTTCAGTTCGACTCTATTTGAGAGACCTCGCTTGCTTATTGCAATTCAGAATTGAATTGATTCTATCCTTGATGTATTTGCAATTCAATCCGAATCAATATATCCAAAAGTTTTTATCTCCCCCACCTCCCGTCTTACTTTTTTATAGTATTCAAAATTATACTATAACGCTTGATATTTATTCTTTTTTTCTAATCAGAATTAGCAATTTTATTTACTCTGACTCTATGTTCCCCTTAGTGAAATATTAATCCTCAAATTATTAACAAATAATAAAGTCTATAATGATCGAATGAAAATACCAATAAATTCTATAATTTTATTTTTTAATATCCTATAGTTAAGCATATCAAGCTAACTTTATCTTTAAGAAGTTTTAGTATTTTTTTATTTTTATAAGTATAACTTCAAATTTAGAACTAGTTAATAGCTAAGATTAATAACTAATATCTGAGATTTTACGGATTTCCTATACTATACCTATTTCTATTTGTTACACTATTTCCGTTATGTAAGCCCACTTAGCTCAGAGGTTAGAGCATCGCATTTGTAATGCGAGGGTCATCGGTTCAAATCCGATAGTCGGCTTTTTTTTCTCTATCGATGTTCTACGAACAAGAATCTCTTTTTTTCCGAATTAAATGGAGAATCCAGGATCTTTTATGTTTTTTACCTTACAATTTTGCTAGATACAAAACAATAAAATAAATAATATATATACAAAAAAAAAAGATTTTGATGAAATTCCATTTTTTGGGGTACTTTAGTTGATTTTACTCTGTTTATCCTGTAGTTTAATTCAGTTTTAATTTCGATGTATTCTGTAATGTAAATACAATGAAATTAATTGTGTAAAATGAAATTTCAATAAAATAAAAAAAGGAGTCTTCATGTCCCGTTATCGAGGACCTCGTTTAAAAAAAATACGCCGTCTGGGAGCTTTACCAGGACTCACTAGAAAAACACCTAAATCCGGAAGTAATCTTAAAAAAAAATTCAATTCTGGGAAAAAGGAGCAATATCGTATTCGTCTTCAAGAAAAACAGAAATTGCGTTTTCATTATGGTCTGACAGAACGACAATTACTTAGATATGTACATATCGCTGGAAAAGCAAAAAGGTCAACAGGCCAGGTTTTACTACAATTACTTGAAATGCGTTTGGATAATATCCTTTTTCGATTGGGTATGGCTTCAACCATTCCTGGGGCCCGCCAATTAGTCAACCATAGACATATTTTAGTTAATGGTCGTATAGTCAATATACCAAGTTTTCGTTGCAAACCCCGAGATATTATTACTACGAAAGATAACCAAAGATCAAAAGGTCTGGTTCAAAATTATATTGCTTCATCGGACCCGGGGAAATTGCCAAAGCATTTGGCGATTGACACGTTGGAATATAAAGGACTAGTAAATAAAATCCTAGATAGGAAGTGGGTCGGTCTCAAAATAAATGAGTTGTTAGTTGTAGAATATTACTCTCGTCAGACTTGAACTTAACGAAAAAAGGAAAGGTTCATAGAATTTTCTTCCCCTTCCCCTTTCCCCGAACTAAATCGCCCTAAGACCATTACCATTAATTTGTATTTTCCCATCAACTAGCTAAAATTGATTAACCCTAGGATTAGGATCCTTTTTTCTTTTTTCCTCTATGTGTATTTTACATACCACAGTAATTTGCTATAGAGAATTTCTAATTTCTATTAAATCAAAATAAGATAATATAAGATATTATATTATTGCTGGAAAAAATTGTTATTTGATTTGATACATTGTGATCCTTAACGTTGATGAATTAAGAAAAACGGAAAGAGAGGGATTCGAACCCTCGGTAAACAAAAGTCTACATAGCAGTTCCAATGCTACGCCTTGAACCGCTCGGCCATCTCTCCTACATAACTTATTATGGAAAATAAACTGAGTGAATAGCGAGTTTTCTTATTCCTGCAGTACAGGTACAACCGCAACCACTCGGGGGTTCCATAGTTCTATTGGAAAAATTCCTTTTGATCTAAGTGGAAGGATACAGGATTTTTTACTAGAAATTGCGCTCGCTATAAAATAAAAGTTTTAATTTGGGTTTTCCCGCAACTAAAGAAAAAGAAAATGGAAGAATTCTTCTTATTGCATAATAAAATAAAGAAACCTTAGAATTCCGTTTGCATAAGATACGCTACACCATACTATCGAAATCAAAAATAGGGTATGAGACAATTAATAACTTTGAAAACACGAAATAGTTGATAACATAAGTTGTTGTTCAGAAATAGGAAAGTGGAATGAAATCCAGTCTTAGTCAAATATTTCATATCTCTTCGTGTCCAAGCAGAAGGAAAAGGATACAATTTGAGCTGAGCGGAAAATCCATATCTCTCTTATCCATTTAAAGCATATGGATTTAGAGTAGAGCATATGGATCAATCTATTTATAATTATAAGAATCGAATGTGTTTGTTTTTATGTTATTTTGTGAAGGAATGAAAACAATTCTATATAGAATGGGTTGGGAATTATGCCTAGATCCCGTGGAAATGGAAATTTCATTGATAAGACCTCCTCAATTGTAGCCAATATTTTATTGCGAATAATTCCGACAACCTCAGGAGAAAAAAAGGCATTTACTTATTATAGAGATGGTGCGATTTGACTCTTTTTTTTGCTTTTTTTTAGCCCTACCTATACCTCAGTCTTACGAAAAAGAGAGGGGGGTTGGCATAGAGAGAACCAAATTTGTAAAGCAAACAAACCCACGCTTCGGGAAGGTGAGGCGAACTAACAATTCCTTCCGTCGTGTATCCTCGATTGATGCGGCTTCAGATACTTCAATTGTAGATTTGAGTATTGAGCGAAAGGTTACACCTACAGGATATGGTATGGTATGGATTACAGGCCAATCCTACTCTATTAGTATCCGTAGGCAGCATAGGGGAGAAAAGCACTACACCTAGAAATAGGAATCAACAAGAGAAAAACTTTGTTAGAAATTACCCCTTTCCTGATCGGTATCAGGGCTGGGAAGAATGGTTGGGATAACAAACAACCATCAGGTTTGTACTTTGGATACCCCTATAACCATCAAAGATCGTTGAAGTAGCTAATTCCTCTAAATAGGAGGCGTTGAGAACAAAGAAATTATTGGAGCTATCGTTTTCCTCTAGCATTAATAGAATTCATTGGTGTTAAGAAAAACCTCTTGTGGGAAGGTTGGCTAGAGATTTCTTGGAAAAATACCAGCCCCTTTCGGTTCATAATGAGACGGGACTAATTCTATTTTGATTCTATAGATTATTTCGCTTAGTACTATTATGTACAGAAGGGAGGAGCCGTATGAGATGAAAACCTCATGTACGGTTTTGGAACGGAGATTTTTTGAATAGAATGAACGACCGTAACGGATGTTGGCTCAATCCGAAGGAAATTATGCGGAAGCTTTGCAAAATTATTATGAAGCTACGCGACTAGAAATCGATCCCTATGATCGAAGTTATATACTCTATAACATAGGCCTTATACACACAAGCAATGGAGAGCATACAAAGGCTTTGGAATATTATTTCCGGGCACTAGAACGAAACCCCTTCTTACCGCAAGCTTTTAATAATATGGCCGTGATCTGTCATTACGTGCGACTATCTCCACTATAGAAAGAAAAAAAAAAAAGAGAGGATCAAATTTTCTAGTAAATACTAGAAAAAAAGGGCTTTCTACATAGGGATCGTAAAAACAACGATTTTTCCCTATCAGCTGTAGGAAGGAAGGACACTTCACGAGAATCAAAAAACGAAGAAAGTATGGCCTATACTACTACTCTATGGATAAAGTTTCTCAAATTGATAGAGAAAGCACCGTAAAGATCAATTAGTGAGCGACTGGGTCGATACAACTAAAAAAAACTGCTTACTTATCCCATGATATGGGGCAAAATTTAGGAATCCGCTTATGTAATAGAGCCGATCCACTAAGGGATTAAGCAGCGGTGTAGTATCAGATCCCAAAGATAGTAAGTTCTTTTTTCTTTCTTATGGAAAAAAGTCTTTTTCAAGGATTCTATAGAGATTTCATATATGAAACCGGGATAGTTACCTCTCAGAAAATTTGAACGAAGGCTCTATATCTATCTATGCTTCATTCTTCTGAAGGTGGGAAAAAAGATCAAACTGATTATTGATAAAAATTAGGGTTTGAAACTTAGGTAATTAATTTCTTCTGCTTAACCCAAGAACAAATTGGATCGATTTTTGATAAATCGAATTCAGTTAAGATAGGGGAAATTCAGATAGCAATTTCTGAGCCGTATGAGGTAGGAAACTCTCAAGTACGGTTCTAAGGGAAGGAACTTCCTATTCCGACCGAGGAGAACAGGCCATTCTACAGGGTGATTCGGAAATTGCGGAAGCTTGGTTTGATCAAGCTGCTGAATATTGGAAACAAGCTATAGCGCTTACTCCGGGAAATTATATTGAAGCACAGAACTGGTTGAAGATTACGAAGCGCTTTGAATTTGAATAAGACCATGCTCCTTCTTTTTCATAAAATGGGTGGTTTGGTTGTTGATCCATTAATCAAATAAATTAGGTCGTAAGATCGAATCAAGAATTTCATTATATCCATTTCTTATACCTTCTATTTTATATGATATTTCATAAGAATAAACCATAGGGATAGGGTCTAGAATAGAAGTAATAAAGTGAATAAAAAGAGGGGGCAATCTAAATATTGCTAATATATTAGGACCATCTTATTAATAATTCTAATGAGTTATCTTGGAATTTAGAATCAAATAAAAAACCCTATATTATGCTCAAGGAAAGTAGATATAGATAGGAGCTTATGCCCTCAAAAAAAATACACTAGTTTCTTAAATTAAAAATAAAAAAGATTTTTTTCTTACGTCGAGAAATATTTGTTTTTCAAGATAAACAATGTCCGTTAGGCACCTAATCTTTATGTCATAATAGACCCGAACACTTGCCTCGGATTGACTTCAATATATAATTGCTCCAGTGAATAACTAAAAAAAAAATAGAAGGATGGTAGATAGTAAAGAAAAGAACTAATCACAATATCTATCTTTCAAAATCTATCTTTCAAAATCTATCTTTCAAAATATATATCTTTCAAAGATTCACTAAAAAGACAGTTGGCGGGTCTCTTTGTATGTCTTGTCCGGAAAGAGGAGGACTTAATGATTATTCGTTCGCCGGAACCAGAAGTAAAAATTGTTGTGGATAGGGATCCTGTAAAAACATCTTTTGAGGAATGGGCCAGACCCGGCCATTTCTCAAGAACACTAGCTAAGGGCCCTGATACTACCACTTGGATCTGGAACCTACATGCTGATGCTCACGATTTCGATAGTCATACTGGTGATTTGGAGGAGATTTCTCGAAAAGTCTTTAGTGCTCATTTCGGGCAACTTTCCATTATCTTTCTTTGGTTGAGTGGCATGTACTTTCATGGCGCCCGTTTTTCCAATTATGAAGCATGGCTAAGTGATCCTACTCACATTGGACCCAGTGCTCAGGTAGTTTGGCCTATAGTAGGGCAAGAAATATTGAATGGTGATGTAGGCGGGGGTTTCCGAGGAATCCAAATAACCTCTGGTTTTTTTCAGCTTTGGCGAGCATCTGGAATAACTAGTGAATTACAACTCTATTGTACTGCAATTGGTGCATTGATTTTTGCAGCGTTAATGCTTTTTGCTGGTTGGTTCCATTATCACAAAGCCGCTCCCAAATTGGCCTGGTTCCAAGATGTAGAATCCATGTTGAATCACCACTTAGCGGGATTATTAGGACTTGGGTCTCTTTCTTGGGCGGGGCACCAAATTCATGTATCTTTACCAATTAACCAATTTCTTGACGCTGGGGTGGATCCTAAAGAGATACCACTTCCTCATGAATTTATCTTGAATCGGGACCTTTTGGCTCAACTTTATCCTAGTTTTGCCGAAGGAGCAACCCCTTTTTTCACTTTAAATTGGTCCAAATACGCAGAATTTCTGACTTTTCGCGGAGGACTAGATCCAGTAACCGGTGGTCTCTGGCTGACCGATATTGCGCACCATCATTTAGCTATTGCTATTCTTTTCCTAATCGCAGGTCATATGTATAGGACCAATTGGGGTATTGGCCATGGACTTAAAGATATTTTGGAGGCTCACAAGGGCCCATTTACAGGACAAGGCCATAAGGGTCTTTATGAAATCTTAACAACGTCATGGCATGCTCAATTATCTCTTAACCTAGCTATGCTAGGCTCTACAACCATTGTTGTAGCTCATCATATGTATTCTATGCCTCCCTATCCATACCTAGCTACTGACTATGGTACACAACTTTCCTTGTTCACACACCACATGTGGATTGGCGGATTTCTAATAGTCGGTGCTGCTGCACATGCAGCAATTTTTATGGTAAGAGACTATGATCCAACTACTCGATACAACGATCTATTAGATCGCGTCCTTAGACACCGCGATGCAATCATATCCCACCTTAACTGGGTATGTATATTTCTAGGTTTTCACAGTTTTGGCTTGTACATTCATAATGATACCATGAGTGCTTTAGGCCGTCCACAAGATATGTTTTCGGATACTGCCATACAATTACAACCTATCTTTGCTCAATGGGTACAAAATATCCATGCTACTGCGCCTGGCGTAACAGCTCCTGGTGCAACAACAAGTACTAGCTTAACGTGGGGAGGCGGCGAGTTAGTAGCAGTAGGTGGCAAAGTGGCTTTGTTACCTATTCCATTAGGAACCGCAGATTTTTTAGTCCATCACATTCATGCATTTACCATACATGTGACTGTATTAATACTTTTGAAAGGTGTTTTATTTGCTCGGAGTTCCCGTTTGATACCCGATAAAGCAAATCTAGGTTTTCGCTTTCCTTGCGATGGGCCTGGCCGAGGGGGAACATGTCAAGTATCCGCCTGGGATCATGTTTTCTTAGGTTTATTCTGGATGTACAATGCAATTTCGGTAGTCATTTTCCATTTCAGTTGGAAAATGCAGTCGGATGTTTGGGGTACTATAAGTGATCAAGGGGTGGTAACTCATATTACAGGGGGAAACTTTGCACAGAGTTCCATTACGATTAATGGGTGGCTTCGAGATTTCTTGTGGGCACAGGCATCGCAAGTCATTCAGTCTTATGGTTCTTCATTATCTGCATATGGTCTTTTTTTCTTAGGTGCTCATTTTGTCTGGGCCTTCAGTTTAATGTTTTTATTCAGCGGCCGTGGTTATTGGCAAGAACTCATTGAATCTATCGTTTGGGCTCATAACAAATTAAAAGTTGCTCCTGCTACTCAGCCTAGAGCCTTGAGCATTATACAAGGACGCGCTGTAGGAGTAACCCATTACCTTCTGGGTGGAATTGCCACGACATGGGCATTCTTCTTAGCGAGAATTATTGCAGTAGGATAGTGGCTAGGAGGATTTGAAAGGCATTATGGAATTAAGATTTCCCAGGTTTAGCCAAGGCTTAGCTCAGGACCCCACTACTCGTCGTATTTGGTTTGGTATTGCTACCGCACATGATTTCGAAAGTCATGATGATATTACTGAAGAACGTCTTTATCAGAACATTTTTGCTTCTCACTTTGGGCAATTAGCAATAATCTTTCTATGGACGTCCGGAAATCTGTTTCATGTAGCTTGGCAAGGAAATTTTGAATCATGGATACAGGATCCTTTACACGTAAGACCTATTGCTCATGCGATTTGGGATCCTCATTTTGGTCAACCCGCTGTGGAAGCCTTTACTCGAGGAGGTGCTGCTGGTCCAGTGAATATTGCTTATTCTGGAGTTTATCAGTGGTGGTATACAATAGGATTACGCACCAATGAGGATCTTTATACTGGAGCTCTTTTTCTATTATTTCTTTCTACGCTGTCCTTAATAGCGGGTTGGTTACATCTACAACCCAAATGGAAACCAAGCCTTTCGTGGTTCAAAAACGCGGAATCTCGTCTCAATCATCATTTGTCAGGACTTTTCGGGGTAAGTTCTTTGGCTTGGACAGGACATTTAGTTCATGTTGCTATTCCCGCATCCAGGGGGGAGTACGTTCGATGGAATAATTTCTTAGATGTATTACCCTATCCCCAGGGGTTGGGACCCCTTTTGACGGGTCAATGGAATCTTTATGCCCAAAACCCTGATTCGAGTAATCATTTATTTGGTACCGCTCAAGGAGCGGGAACTGCCATTCTAACTCTTCTTGGGGGATTCCATCCACAAACACAAAGTTTGTGGCTGACCGATATGGCTCACCATCATTTAGCTATTGCATTTATTTTTCTCATTGCCGGTCACATGTATCGAACTAACTTCGGAATTGGGCACAGTATTAAAGATCTTTTAGAAGCGCATACTCCTCCGGGGGGTCGATTAGGGCGTGGGCATAAGGGCCTTTATGACACAATCAACAATTCGATTCATTTTCAGTTAGGTCTTGCTCTAGCTTCTTTAGGGGTTATTACTTCCTTAGTAGCTCAACATATGTACTCTTTACCTCCTTATGCATTCATAGCACAAGACTTTACTACTCAAGCTGCTTTATATACTCATCACCAATATATTGCAGGGTTCATCATGACAGGGGCTTTTGCTCATGGAGCTATTTTTTTCATTAGGGATTACAATCCGGAACAGAATGAGGATAATGTATTGGCAAGAATGTTAGACCATAAAGAAGCTATCATATCTTAAGTTGGGCTAGCCTCTTTCTAGGATTCCATACCTTGGGCCTTTATGTTCATAACGACGTCATGCTTGCTTTTGGTACTCCAGAAAAGCAAATCTTGATCGAACCTATATTTGCCCAATGGATACAATCTGCTCATGGCAAGACGACATATGGGTTCGATATACTCTTATCTTCAACGAATGGCCCCGAACGAATGGCCCCGCTTTCAATGCGGGTCGAAGCCTATGGTTGCCCGGATGGTTGAATGCTGTTAATGAGAATAGTAATTCGCTTTTCTTAACAATAGGACCTGGGGATTTCTTGGTTCATCATGCTATTGCTCTAGGTTTGCATACAACTACATTGATTTTAGTAAAGGGCGCTTTAGATGCACGCGGTTCCAAATTAATGCCAGATAAAAAGGATTTTGGATATAGTTTTCCTTGTGACGGCCCAGGGCGCGGCGGTACTTGTGATATTTCTGCTTGGGACGCATTTTATTTGGCAGTTTTCTGGATGTTAAATACCATTGGGTGGGTTACTTTTTATTGGCATTGGAAACATATCACATTATGGCAGGGCAACGTTTCACAATTTAATGAATCCTCCACTTATTTGATGGGATGGTTAAGAGATTACCTATGGTTAAACTCTTCACAACTTATCAATGGATATAATCCTTTTGGGATGAATAGTTTATCGGTATGGGCGTGGATGTTCTTATTTGGACATCTTGTTTGGGCTACTGGATTTATGTTCTTAATTTCCTGGCGGGGGTATTGGCAGGAATTAATTGAGACTTTAGCATGGGCTCATGAACGCACACCTTTAGCTAATTTAATTCGCTGGAGAGATAAGCCCGTGGCTCTTTCCATTGTGCAAGCAAGATTGGTTGGATTAGCTCACTTTTCCGTGGGTTATATATTCACTTATGCAGCTTTCTTGATTGCCTCAACATCAGGCAAGTTTGGTTAATTTAGTTTGTTTTTTTGTACTGTATCAGCACCTAGTTCATTACTCTTGATAGAGAGGGAGGATCTGCCTTTTTAGATTTCTTTTTCTATTTATTTTTCCATCTAGGATTAGAACCGTATACTTGGTAATAATAGCAACGACACATTATGGCAAAAAAAAGTTTGATTCAGAGGGAGAAGAAGCGGCAGAAATTAGAACAGAAATATCATTTGATTCGTCAATCTTTAAAAAAAAAGATAAGAAGCAAAGTTTCTCCCTTGAGTTTGAGTGAAAAAACGAAAATGCGAGAAAAATTGCAATCCCTACCGCGTAATAGTGCACCTACACGCCTTCATCGACGTTGTTTTTTGACCGGAAGACCTAGAGCTAACTATCGACATTTTGGGCTATCCGGACACGTACTTCGAGAAATGGTTTATGAATGTTTGTTACCGGGTGCAACAAGATCCAGTTGGTAAGGATAAAATACCCTTTCGTATTTGTATGGATTTCTGGAATTGATAATCATAGAGGAGCCCTCTTTACCATTCTGTATAAATGGACTATTCTATTTGTATAGATATTGGTAGAGGGGCGTATCCAACCCTCTTTTATCCACTAGTTACCCCTCTTTAGTTTAAGAGTATAGAGCAGTTTGGTAGCTCATAAGGCTCATAACCTTGGGGTTGCGGGTTCGATTCCCACTACCGCCTCCATACTCCTTCTTTATGATATATGCATGATATAATATATACATCATGCATTTGTATCTGGATTTTTTGATTTCCTAAAAGAGTTTTGGTCTAACAGTTTTTTCTCGGAAGAAGCAAAAAAATAAAAGAAAGAATAAAATATGAAAGAAAAGCGTCCATTGTCTAATGGATAGGACAGAGGTCTTCTAAACCTTTGGTATAGGTTCAAATCCTATTGGACGCAATCTTATTTCTATCTATTCTTTAAATAACTATACTAAACTAAAAACAAAGAAAACTTTTTTGCATGATTCAAATGAAAAAGCTTTCTCAACGATTCCTATTCTACTAACAAGAGTAGACATGCAAAATTTATTTGTTACTGAAGAGAAAACCGTTCCAGCTGTTCCTGAATAGCTTCCTTCAAAAGGATTTCCGCTTGCTCGGTGAATGTCTTGCTAGAAGATATAATTTCTTGGAATTGAGGTTTAGTATCTTTTAGATGTTTACGTAACTCATCCAGAAATTTATTTACCTGTTCAATTTCTAACGAATCAAGATATCCTCTTGTTCCGGTATAAATAGTAGCTATCTGCTCTTCCACTGGGAGAGGATTTGCCTGGGATTGTTTAAGCAATTCCCTTAATCGTCGACCCCTTGCCAATTGATTCTGACTTGTTTTATCGAGAGCAGAGGCGAATTGTGCAAAGGCTTGTAACTCTGCGAATTGCGCTAGTTCCAATTTTGATTTGCCAGCTACTTGTTTCATGGCTTTAATTTGAGCCGCGGATCCTACTCTGGAAACAGAAATACCCACATTAATAGCGGGTCGAATTCCGGCATTGAATAGATCCGCAGATAAGAATATTTGTCCATCTGTAATGGAGATTACATTAGTAGGAATATAGGCGGAAACGTCTCCAGATTGAGTCTCAACTATTGGTAAAGCGGTCATACTTCCTTCGCCTAAAAGAGAATTTAATTTAGCGGCTCTTTCTAAAAGGCGTGAATGCAAATAAAAAACATCCCCTGGATAAGCCTCACGTCCGGGAGGTCTTCTTAATAGAAGGGACATTTGGCGATAAGCTTGTGCCTGTTTGGAGAGATCATCATAAATTATTAAAGTATGCCGTTCGCGGTACATAAAATACTCAGCCAGGGCTGCTCCCGTATAAGGAGCGAGGTATTGTAATGTAGCAGGTGAATCCGCCATTTCAGCTACTACAATAGTGTATTCCATGGCCCCCTCCTCATGGAAAGTAGTTACTACTTGAGCTACGGAGGATGCTCTTTGACCGATAGCTACATAAACACATATTACACCTTGCCCTTTTTGATTGAGAATTGTATCTGTGGCTACTGCTGTTTTGCCAGTCTGTCTGTCCCCAATAATTAACTCTCGCTGACCGCGCCCTATAGGGATCATCGAATCGATAGCAATAAGCCCTGTTTGAAGAGGTTCGTATACGGAACGCCTGGAAATTATACTTGGAGCAGGAGATTCAATTAAGCGAGATTCGGAAGCTATAATTTCGCCTTTCCCATCAATAGGTTTAGCCAGAGCATTTACAACACGACCCAAGTAAGCCTCACTCACGGGTATCTGAGCAATTCTTCCTGTTGCTTTTACAAAACTTCCCTCTTGTATCATCAACCCATCGCCCATTAATACAATCCCAACATTTTTGGATTCCAAATTCAGAGCAATACCCCTAGTACCTTCTGCAAATTCGACTAATTCACCTGACATTATTTCACCAAGACCTATAATACGAGCAATCCCATCCCCCACTTGAACTACGCGACCTATATTCTCAATCCCTACTTTCCTATTATATTGTTCAATACGTTCGCGGAGAATTTTATGAATTTCGTCGACTCGAAGGGTTGCCATTAGTGTTTCTTGACTCTTTTTTCGGAAGCAAGGGGAAAAATAATGCCTAAATTCTAAACGAAAGTAGAAGTTCAAGGCCTAATTAATTTAATTATTTCTTCCATTCCAGGGACCCGAGAATGCCAATATTAGCACGAATCGTACGGAAATGTAACTCGGTATTCAAACAACTATTCAGAGTTCCTAGAGCTCCTTGTACGGCCTGTTGGAAAACCCGCTGTCGGACCTGATTCATTGCCCTTTGTTTTTCAAAATAAAGGGTTTCGTTTTTAGACTTTTCCAATTGTTCCAAACTAATAGAAGTAGCATTAATCAAATTTGCTTTTTCTCGTTCTATCTCAGAGTATCCATTCATTCGATACTCATCCGCTTCTAGTTCGACTTTCTGTAATCGAATCCGAGCTTTTTCGAGTTGCTCAATGGTCCCTCTACGCAATTCTTCTGAATTTCGAATAGTACTCAAGATCCTCTGTTTTCGATTATCTAATAAATCTTTTAATGAAAGTAGATTATTTTGTAAGTTTACAACTTTTATGATCTCTTCCCGAACCAAACATGAATCTTTCGATTCATTTGGCTCTCACGCTCCTTTTTTTTTTTCTATAGCTATTTCCATATCTTTTTTTTAAGTAATGAGCCTATCCTCTATCTTCTTTTTTATGTTTATATTTCAATATACCGAAACCTATATAAGACTAGATAAATATTAAGAGGACTCTTCCGCCTAGATAAAAATATATCATGGTCAGCAAAGTTGTTTCTTTATTTTTATTTGCCCTCTAGTTAATAATTTCAATTTCATTAAGAAAAACTAACTAAATAAATGGAAAATGAAAATTAATAGAATTCTTTTTTATTTTTTTTTTCTTCAAATCCAAAAAATTTCTCTTTTTTATACATAGGTCGTCGATTCGGCATTGGTTAAAAAAGGGCAGGGTGCCCCCTTTTTTTTCTAGTAAATAGTTCAAACCATTTTATCGATATGAGTGTTCTATATCAGATAAATTTTACATTAGCTATTTCCCGTTTAAATTGGTACTAATACTAATATAGTTGTAGAAAGAGTACCTCTTTTTGCCTGGACTTCAAGCAGTTTAGCTTTAACCGTGTTAATGGTCTCACATTCTTGGTTTATAGAGAATCAAAGTTGATTTACCAATGAGTCGCGAAATGCTATGGTTCTTCCATATGATTTCTGAATTTATTCAGAAGTAATTCGTCGAGATCGTGCACCCTTTTCTTATTTATCCGAAAAATACTAAAAAATATTATAAAGTGCAGCCGGATAGATCCAATCTATTCTTGAAATAGACAACTCGCACACACTCCCTTTCCAAAAAAAATCAAAACACCAACCACTACAGTTAGATTTATTAGATTTGTTGCTAAAATATCGGTATTAAGCCCGAAACTGCCAGCGGATGGCCAGTGAGCTAAAAAAACGAAAGAATGGGTTACATTTTTCATATGCTCTCCTCTTATAGATAGGACGAACAAAGAACAAAGTTTTTCGATCACTTACTTCGCTCGCCCTTTTTTGATCGGTTTTTTTAATGCAAATAGATTCAATCTAGTAATTTCTTTTAGATTAAGTCTTACGTCTTGTTTGACCGGTGAAAGACTTCCTTTGTTGAAATGTTCTGTTCCCAAAATTCCTAAAATAAAAGGAAAAAACTTTCCACTTTCCTAAACTAAGGACGGGAAATAAGAAGGTGAGCATATCTTCTAAATTAATAATACTCAACTCAGCCCTTCCTAGAATGGGGTATTATCTGTCCCGATAAATAGATAATTCCAGGAGTAATAAATAGGAGTAAATTAAATAAAGTATTGATATAATTGGAATTGTGGAAGCAAATACCAATTTACTAAAAAAAGAAAAAAGTATCTAATCGAAATCGAAAGAATTTTTTTTTTAAGATTAAACAAAAGGGTTCGCAAATAAAAGCGCTAGTGCCACAACTAGTCCATAAATTGTTAAAGCTTCCATAAAAGCTAGACTAAGCAATAAAGTACCTCGTATTTTACCTTCTGCTTCTGGCTGTCTCGCAATACCTTCTACAGCTTGTCCTGCAGCAGTACCTTGACCAACTCCAGGTCCAATAGAAGCAAGCCCTACGGCCAATCCAGCAGCAATAACAGAAGCAGCAGCAATTAGTGGATTCATGGTGAGTAGTTCCTCGTGTCAAAAAAAAGAAATGGTTAAGGATACAATCAACCAATAAATTCTTACTTCTAAGCTCTATTGGGGAGAAGTAAAGTAACTAAAAAGTACAAATTGAAATCAAATTGAAATGATAATGTGAATTGTCCGAACTACATAGAAGGGAATTCCATATCCATATATCGGATTAGATAATGAATCTAACCTAGGAATATATAATATAATATCCTATATATATACATTTGTTTCTTCTATTTTGTTTGCATATTTTCTCATTTTCTATTGAATCGGATTCTAAAATCATTGCTTAAAGTGGAAACCTGCATAAAAGAGGACTCCACTTATAGACATTAAGGATATTATAGTATAGATCTAGCCTGACTCCACCCTCCTTAATGCATATATACTTTGAAAATTCCATAATATAGTCTATTCTATTCTCTCTCCTACAACTCTAGGCTATATATTCATACGCATTTCTAACTATTTTTTTGCAACCAAGCAGATTATCTGGAACCATGCATGAATTGAGCTAAGCTGCAAAAAAAAAAAATACTATTTCCAAAAAGAGTCAATTCAATGATGACCCTCCATGGATTCACCTATATAGGCTGCGGCTAATGTTGCAAAAATAAGAGCTTGAATACCGCTTGTAAATAATCCAAGAAACATGACCGGTATAGGGATTACTAAGGGGACTAAAGAAACAAGAACAACAACGACTAATTCATCCGCCAATATATTCCCGAAAAGTCGAAAGCTAAGCGATAATGGTTTTGTGAAATCTTCTAGGATGTTAATTGGTAAAAGGATTGGAGTTGGTTTAATATATTTCTCGAAATAGCTCAATCCTTTTTTGCTAAGACCAGCATAAAAATATGCCGCTGACGTGAGTAAAGCTAAAGCAACAGTAGTATTTATATCATTCGTGGGCGCTGCTAATTCCCCATGGGGTAACTCTATAATTTTCCAAGGTAAAAGAGCACCCGACCAATTCGAAACAAAAATAAAAAGGAACATAGTTCCAATAAAGGGAACCCAGGGACCATATTCTTCTCCAATCTGAGTTTTGCTCAAGTCTCGAATAAACTCAAGGACATATTCAAAAAAATTCTGACCGTCGGTCGGGATGGTTTGTGGATTCCGAACAGCTATGACAACTGAACCTAGCAAGATAGTAATTACGACCCAAGAAGTGATGAGTACTTGGGCATGAATTTGGAAACCTCCTATTTGCCAATAGAAGTGTTGGCCTACTTCTACACCCGATATATCGTATAACCCCTTGAGTGTTTTAATGGAACAAGGTATAATATTCATATTGTCCTCTGATAAAAATTGAACTTCAAAAAAGGAATTCTTTTGATTCAACCATCTCTTTCTCAACTCAGCAACTTGAAGTATTAATCTTATATTTAGGATACCAAGAAAGCACATCAGATCATAATATATATCAATACCCTCTAATATATATCAATATTCCCCTTCTTTTTTCTATGCAAAAAAAATTCTATGCAAAAAAAAAGATATAGTAAAGTAAGTGATTCCATAAATTTACGCAGTTGCCCAAGAATTCACTATATATTCTTAATCAACGATTTCTTATATAGAGAGAACGGCCCTCACAAATTGAAAATACTAATTTGTTAAGAATCAATCGAATTGAAGTCATAGTGTCATCGTTGGCTGGAATCGATATATTCGCGAGATCCGGGTCACAATTTGTATCGACTAAAGAAATAGTAGGAATCCCCAAAATGGCACATTCCCGAAGAGCTATATACTCTTTTTGCTGATCAAGGACGATCACAATGTCTGGCAATCTCGTCATATATTTGATCCCGCCGAGATACCTTTGCAAAGTAGATAATTTTCTCTTCAAGATTGCCACATCTCTTTTTGGGAGATGGTGGAATTTTCCCATTTTTTCTTCTGCTCTTAAGTCTCTAAATTGAGAAAGTCTAGTTTTCGTAATCGACCAATTCGTTAACATACCACTGAACCACTTTTTATTAACATAATGACAACGAGCCCTTATTGCAGCTGATGCTACTAAATCTGTTGCTCTTTTTTTGGTACCAACAATTAAGAAACTTTTTCCCTGACTTGCTGCATCAAAAACTAAATCACAAGCTTCTGATAAAAAACGAGCCGTTCTAGCGAGATTTATAATATGAGTACCTTTACGCTTTGCCGAAATGTAAGGGGCCATTTTAGGATTCCATTTCTTAATACCATGACCAAAATGAACTCCTGCTTCTATCATCTCTTTCAAATTAATGTTCCAATATCTTCTTGTCATTTTTTCCACACTTCCTTTTTTTTAATCCTACCATTCCATTACGGAATTTAGTTCTTTTTGAAGATTAAGAAAGATCCGAAATAGCTTGAAATAAATAATAATTGTTCCGAGAGAACCTTGTACTAAGATAAGAGTTGGCCATTGATACATGGTATAAACATAACCACCTTAATGAATTAACTGACTTGTTTTACTTATTAAAATAAAAATCTTAAAAATCTAAAATTTGACCTGTTAGTGTTCTAAGTTCAAAAGTCTAGTAAAGTAAAAAATATTTTTATGGGGGTTCTTATGTCTCATAAAAATTGTTTGTTACGTCAGAATCTGAAGAAACTAATTCTGTATGGAGAAACAAAAAATCTCTCATTTCCGACGCGAATAGATTTTTTTTTTTTATTTCGAAATAAAGGTTCTTGTCTTGTGGGGAACGATGCACAAATTTTTGGAATCCGGTACCAACAGGTATAATCCCCCCCAGAACTACGTTTTCTTTCAAGCCTTTCAACCAATCAATGCGACCTCGTAGGGCAGCTTTTGCTAAAACTCGAGCAGTTTCTTGAAAACTTGCTTCAGATATGAAACTTTGGGTATTCAGGGAAGCCCTTGTTATTCCCAATAAGATTGCCCGATAATAGATCGATTCATCCAAAGCTCGTCCTGCTCGTTCCGCTCGCAATAGTCCGATTAATTCCCCAGGCGAAAAAACATTAGACATTCCATCTTCGGAAACCCGCACTTTTGATGTTACTTGGCGTATAATAATCTCTATATGTCTATTATGGATCTGTACCCCTTGGGATCGATAAACCTTTTGGATTTTATTAACCAAAGAGATACGACTTTGGGCTATGGTTAGCTCAGCTCCAATCAAGAATCCCCAAGGGACCCCAAGAATTCTTGGTATACGCTCATTCCAATCCTCAATTCTCCTTTCGAGATTCGGGGATAATGAATCAATTGAACGCGCTTCAAAGATTTGTTCCACTTTTGGAAGACCTTGCGTTATGTCACTAGATCTCGATTTTTCATATATAAACGTAACTAACCTATCTCCCTTGTAAAGGATTTCTCCATAATGACCATTAACAGTTGCTCCTGTAGTGGCCAAATAAGGTTTAGCTGCTCTTATAACAAAGGAATTCATATTTACAATGAAAATTTGACCGGATTTTTTTATGTGCGATTTAAATAGACATACATTTTCACAAATAAATTGTCCAAGGTGAATTATTGCCAATGTCTCTTCCCAAGAATCATGATGGACAAAGTGACAATTCAAAAGGAATGGATCCAACATTATGTTACTATCGAAATTAGAAATCCTTTTATTTTCATCTATTAAAGAGTATTTAAGTTCTTGAAGTACTTGGAAGGTTTGTTTTAAATTGTCAACGAACAAATATTTTTTTAACAGGATTTTATTATGCGTTAGTAAATAGTAAGATGAAGAAAAATGCGATATACTAGCTACAATAGCGCCTAAGGGCCCAAAAATTTCTCGAATAGGAATTCTAGGATTCCATTCTTTTATCGCATTGGGATGTTTTGAATTCTTGAATAAACCAATTCGAGAACAGTTGGATGCCGACAAAATCATCAAAGAGTGGTATTCTTTATTTCGATTCAACAAAGTGCCAATAGCTTCTGGATGTTGGCTAAGTGATTCAATCTTCGCCTTGGAATAAAAAGAATTGATATTGGCGCGATCTAACCTATTATGGGGAATCGGTCCTGCACTTGTCCTACCATACCTTTTTCGTGTATACGAAATAGTGGACTTGACTAACTCAATTCTTAGGAAATCGCGAATAAGATCATTTGCTCTTACCTCAACAAGGGAAGCACCAGCCTTTTCTTTTTCTTCTTGTTCCCAATTCACTACTAAGCAAGTTCTAACAAATTGACTATTTGTGTGATAAATTCTTTGAGTTAACTTGCTATTTTCATGAGAAATAAAATTGACAAGTCGAATTTGGAGATTATTTTCTTCTTGCAAGAGATCCTGCGGGAAAAGTGTTGCTAAATTTCTTCCTTCGTCCATTTCATATGCCACTGTAGGGCGAACGGAAACAAAATACTTTTCCTTGCTCTTGAGAATTTTTTTCCGTTGAACATAGACCCAATTTTTCCTTTTTTTTGATTCCTTAGAATCTTTTTTTTGTCTTTCTGGCGGTATCAAACAGCCACCTAATATCTTATCCGCCTCTTCAGGAAAATGAATATCTCCGGAAAATATTTTGAGTTCCGTATGGCTTTTTTTTCTCTTCACTCGGACCAGTCCGCCTAGTCGACTTCTTGTATTTTTTGTGAGTTGTGTATTCACTCCAATAATACTATTGTCAAGTATCTTTAGGGATGAAGATCTCGGCAAGATATGAAGTTCTTGAAGAATGAAAAAAAACCGATCTACTTCTTTTTGGTATTTTAGACTAAATTCTTTTGTTCCTCGATGCTCAATCAAACCCTCTTTTTTTAAGATGGAATCTTCCTCTGGGCTCTCGTATTCGTCCTCTGAATCTTCTTCTGAGTCTTCCTCTAAAGTACCATATTTTTCCTCTGCGCTTTCCCCGGGGCTGCCATATTCGTCTTCTGAGTCTTCCTCTAGAGTTCCATATTCGTCCTCTTGGGTCCTATATTTGCTCTCTGGGCTCCCATATTCCTCTTCTGAGTCTTTCTCTAAAGTCCTATATTCGTTCTCTGGGTTCCCATATTCGTTTTCTGGGCTCCCATATTCGTCTTCTAGGGTTTCATATTCGTATTCGTCTTCTAGGATTCCATATTTAGATTCTTCTAGGGTTTCATATTCATATTCGTCCTCTCGGGTCCTGTATTCGTCTTCTAGGGTCTCATATTCCTCTTCTGAGTCTTCCGCTCGAGTCCTATATTCTTCTTCTAGGGTCCTATATCTAAATTTAACAATTCCTGAACCCTTTTTATCTTTTCTGTATCGGGGATCGTCAAAATAAGCAAAAATAGTATTTCTACGTAAAACACCCATAAGGGGGATTTCAATCGAAATCCCAAAACAGGATATTAGTTCTTTCTCTTGTTCTTGATGATATTGTAATGGAATGACGAACCTATTTCTTCGCTTTTTCGCCAACAAATCTGAATTATCTTGAAAAATAGAAGGATAGATAAAATTCCAATGGCCATTGGACATGATTCGATCCGACGTTGAATAATCAAGAATTTCCCTATCTTTTTTACCATAAGTATTCATTTGATCTTGATCCTTGTGGAGTGAAAAAGACGCTATACTGGATCTGCACATACTTACTGACAATATCCATAAATGGCTTGTTTTTGGTAATCGGCGAAGATTACCATATTGATATTCGGGCGCATGGTAAACATCAGTACTCCAGTGCATTTCGCCGTCTGATTCAGAATAAATATGCTTTTGTACCCTTTCTTTAAAATGTAAAGTGGACGTTCCGGCACGAATCTCCGCAATTACTTGTTCGGATTTTACATATTGATCATTTTGCACTAGAATCAAGCTTTTTGAGGGAATATTCACACTATATAGAATATCTTGACTCTGAATAGTTACATGCAAGTCTATATAACATAGAAAAGCAGGCTGCCCATGACGGGTACGTGTGGGGTGAACCAAATTCTCATTGAATTTTATTTTTCCATTCGAAGGGGATCGTACAAGGTCGGCAGTACCCCCTGTGAATACTCCGCCAGTATGAAAAGTTCTTAATGTTAGTTGAGTCCCTGGCTCCCCAATTGATTGACCTGCAATAATACCTACGGCTTCTCCCAATTCGACCAGATCACTATGAGTAGGACTCCGGCCATAGCATAATTGACAGATCCAAGAAGTGCTTCGGCAAGTAAAGGGGGTTCTAATATATATTGGTTGTGCTCGAAATGGTTGTGCTCGAAAGGCAGTTATGAATCGATTGACTAATCCAATTCCAATATCTTGATTTCGCGCGGCAATGCATCGTGAACCGATATATATATCGTCTGCTAATACACGACCAATTAGTGTTTGGACAAAAAGTTTTTCCGTCATCCCATTTTGAGGACTTACAGAAATACCTCGGATAGTACCACAATCTCTTCTACGCACAATAATATGTTGAACTACTTCAACAAGTCTACGTGTAAGATATCCAGCATCTGCTGTTCGCACAGCAGTATCTACAACCCCTTTGCGGGCTCCATAGCAGGAAATTATATATTCTGTCAAAGAAAGTCCCTCGCGTAAATTGCTTTGAATAGGTAAATCAATCATTTGTCCTTGAGGGTCCGACATTAATCCTCTCATACCTACTAATTGGTGTACTTGAGATGCATTTCCTCTGGCTCCTGAAAAAGACATTAGATAGACTGGATTAGAAGGATCCGTTATCCGAAAATTTGAATTCATTTCTTGTTTCAAATATTCACTTGTCGCATACCATATCTCAACAGATTGGCGTAATTTTTCTACCGCGTGTACAGCCCCATAATAATAGTGTTTCTCCAAAAGAAAACTCTGTTGTTCCGCGTCTTGGACTAACCATCCCTTAGAGGGTATTGTTAAAAGATCCTCGATTCCTAACGAAATCGATGTAGTAGTGGCTTGATGGAAGCCCAGAGTCTTTAGTTGATCCAGTATATGGGATGTATATCCCATTCCAAAATGATCTATTAATCTGCTAATAAGTCGTTTCATACCAGTTCCGTCTATCTCTTTATTATGAAAGACCAGATTGGCCCGTTCCGCCATACATAAGTACCCCCTTTTCGGCTGAGTAGGATTCGACAATTGCTGAGTAGGATTCGACAATGGGCCTGAGTCAGTGATTCGAAAATTTAATTAACTTAATTGCCTCAATCTCAATCTGGATTCGCGTGGCAAATAATGATGATACTAGGGAAATCGGAATGCCCCCCGAAAGGGGAGGGGCATCGCCGAATCTAACTTTCTTGTTTAGGTAGTGTATGAATAGGCCTGACTAAATCCTTGTATGGCTTCCTCTATTTCTCTATAAAAAGAAATATGACCAAGAGTGGTTCGAATGTATATCGAACGAATTTCTTTTTTTCTATTTCCCATTATTAGATAGTGGGCATAAATCTCATGATAAGTCCCCAAAGATTCATATTGAACTTCAATCGGAACTTCTCTTGACCCAATGACGCGTTGATCCAGGTTCCATCGTAGCCACAAGGGACTATCTAAACTGATTAGTTTTTGTCTATAAGCTCCCAGTGCATCATAAGAACTAGAAAAATGGGGTTCTTTATCTTTCCTATATTTAAAATTATTATTATTATTGTAATTTACTTTTAGATTTGGGTAGTTTCTGCAACTATTATATCTATTTGCACAAATACCTCGACGCTTTCCAATCGTTAATACATAAAGCCCGATAAGCATGTCTTGGGTTGGTACGCAAATAGGATCCCCAATAGCGGGAGATAAGAGATTCATATGAGAAAACATAAGTAAACGGGCTTCTGCCTGAGCTTCCAAGGATAAAGGTAGATGAACAGCCATTTGATCTCCATCAAAGTCCGCATTGAAACCCTTACACACTAATGGGTGTAAAGAAATAGTACGCCCCTCTACTAAAGTGGGTTGAAAGGCCTGTATGCCTAATCTATGCAGGGTAGGTGCTCTATTTAACAGTACAGGATGTCCCCGCATAACTTCTTGAAGTATTTCCCATACAATGGGTTCTTTTTCCCAAATTTTCCTTTTAGCAATCCTTACATTAGAAGTGGCGCGTTTCGTGATTAAATCGCGAATTACAAATAGCTGAAAAAGCTTTATTGCTATCTCTAGAGGTAATCCACATTGATGTAATGAAAGCGAAGGACCCACAACAATGACAGAACGCCCCGAGTAATCGACCCGTTTCCCAAGCAGAGTCTCGCGAAACCTTCCCTCTTTACCTTCAATTACATCTGAAAGTGATTTGTATACTTTATTGTGACCATCCCTCGTCGGTTGCCCGCGGGACCCACTATCAAGAAGTGTATCCACGGCTTCTTGTACCAATTTTTCCTGGCACATTACTAAATCTGCTGGCGCTAATTCACTTCTTTTTAATAGATAGGCAAGATTGTTGTTCCGACGGATAACTCTCTTATAAAGTTCATTAATGTCTGAAGTCACTACTTTATCTCCAGACCTATAAACAATAGGTCTCAATTCGGGAGGAAGAACCGGTAATAAGCACAAAACCATCCATTCTGGTTCTACATTTGTTTGAATAAAATGTTTCGCCAATTGCATGCGTCTAATCAAAAAAACTTTTCTTATTCGTCTTTTTCTATCTTCCCACTCATCTCCACTATACCCCTCGTCTTCTAATTCCTTCCATTCGACCAAAGAATTCTCTATAATAATTCGCAAATCCAAATCTGCTAATTGTTCTCTAATAGCACCTGCTCCTGTCGCAATTTCCCGATTTCGAAATGTTGCAAAGCCTGGGGTAGAAAAAAAGGGAGAAATGCTGTGGTTACAGGATGCAATTTCCTCTTCGAATAAACCTCGTAATCGTAAAAAAGTGGGTTTTTTAGTGCTGGGCCTAGCAAAAGAGAAATCGCCGTATACTAGGCCCTCCAACTTCTTAAGAGGTTTATCTAAAAGATTCGCGATATAACTAGGAAGACCTTTCAAATACCACACATGAGTCACGGGACATGCGAGTTTGATGTATCCCATTTGATATCTTCGTATCCGAGAATCCACAAATTCGACCCCGCATTTTTGGCAAAATCTTTCGTCTTCGTTTTCAGCTCCGCTCGCTCGAGAATTGCCACAAGCGCAAATCCCGCTTTTTATGGGTCCAAAGATTCTTTCGCAAAACAATCCATCTTTTTCTGGTTTATCGGTTTTATAATGAAAAGTAGAGGGCCTTGTGACTTCGCCAACGACTTCTCCATTAGGTAGGTTTTTGTTAGCCCAAGCCTTTATTTGTTGAGGGGAAACGAGTCCAATTTGAAGTTGTTGATGTTTATATTGGTCAATCATAAAATAGAAATAAGAAAAGAATTTATATTTATTCCGATCAAACTTCCTCCCTATTAACCTGGAAGTTCTTTTCAGATACAAGGAAATGATTCAGTTCTAGAGCCAAAGATCGTAGTTCTCGAACGAGCACTCGAAAAGATTCTGGAGGATCCTCATGATTAGGTATTCTTTTTCCCCAGATCGTAGCATTAAGTATTTCTTGGCGAGCTATAAGATGGTCAGATTTATAAGTAAGTATCTCTTGTAAAATATGAGCAACACCAAATCCTTCTAAAGCCCAAACTTCCATTTCTCCTACTCGTTGTCCCCCTTGCTTGGCTCTTCCTCTAACCGGTTGTTGTGTAACAAGTGAGTAGGGCCCAGTAGAACGCCCATGAATTTTCTCATCAACTTGATGAATTAATTTTAAGATATAGGACTTCCCTATTAGAACAGGTTGCTCAAAGGGGTCGCCTGTTCTTCCATCAAATATTCTGCTTTTTCCCGGGTACTCGGGTTCAAATACCCATGGATTTTTTGTTTCTTTACTGGCTTCATATAATTCTGAAAACACAAGTTTTCTTGAAGCCTCTTGCTCATATCTCTCATCAAAGGGTGCTATTCTATAATGTTTCTTTAGCAGATCCCCCGCTAATCCGAGCGAGCTTTCAAATATTTGTCCCACATTCATTCGGGAGGGTACTCCTAAGGGATTGAAGACCATATCAACGGGTGTTCCATCTTGCAAATAGGGCATATCTTGCCTAGGCAAAATTTTGGAAATGATCCCTTTATTCCCATGTCTTCCGGCTACTTTATCCCCAACTTTGATTTCACGTTTCTGTAAAATATATACACGAACCATTATGTCGAGCGGGTCCCTTTGGATCCATTTCACATCGATAACGCGCCCTCTTCCACCTATAGGTAATTTCAGAGAAGTTTCTTTTGAAGTGGAAACCTCAAGGCCAAATATGGCCCGTAATAATCCAGCTTCCGCGATATAAGATGATTCGCTCGCTATCTGAGGCGTTAATTTACCTACTAAAATATCACCAGTTTCTACCCAGGATCCCAACCTAACAACTCCATTTCTGTCCAAATTGCGGAGTAAATGTTCTTCTAGATGTGGTATTTCTTTAGTGATTTTTTCAGCGGAGCCCTGGCTTGTCGTATCCGTCTGAATTTCATATTTCCGGATGTGAAAAGAGGTATAAATATCTTCATATACCAAACGTTCGCTAATTAGTACTGCGTCTTCAAAATTGTAACCTTCCCATGGCATATAAGCTACTAATACGTTTTTTCCTAAAGCAAGTTCGCCCCCAATTGTAGCAGCTCCTTCTGCTAAAATTTGTCCTTTTTTAATGGATTTACCCCGTGGAACCCGGGGTTTTTGGTGCATACAAGTATTTTTGTTAGAGCGACGGTGGTTAACTAAAGGAATACTTATAGTCTTCCCACTACTTGATAAAAGTATCTTATGACTATCAGTAGAAATGATCTTTCCCTCGCGTTCGGCTATAATGGAAACCCTCGAATCTAGAGCTGTTTGGCGTTCCAATCCAGTTCCAACAATGCATTTCTCGGACCGAGAAAGCGGAACTGCTTGGCGCTGCATATTAGAACTCATTAAAGCCCGATTCGCATCATTGTGCTCAATAAAAGGAATGAGAGAACCCCCAATAGAAAAATATTGGAAAGGAAAAATACTTCTAACATGAATCTGTTCCCATGCAATAGTCAAGAATTCTTGACGGTATCTAGCCGGAACAACCTGTTCTTCCTGAATACCTTGATTCAAGGACAAAGAATTTCCTGCTGCTATCATATAATATTCATCTCTATTTGGTGATAGATAAACCACCTGTCTCTCTTTTTTTTCTTTTGCTTTCTCAGCAGATATTTCATAAAACGGACTCTCTATGGATCCCCACAAGTGATCAATTCTCGCATGAATTGTTAAGGATCCAGTAAGTCCAACATTGATTCCTTCAGACGTGTCAATTGGACAAATACGCCCATAGTGACTCGGATGAATATCTCGGCTCCGAAAACTTGCGGTTCTCCCCGTCAACCCTCCAGGACCTAAACAACTCACTTTTCGCCCATGAACAGTTTGTGTCAATGGATTCGTTTGATCAAAAACTTGAGATAACGGGTATGTGCCAAAAAAGGTCTCATAAGTAGTTATTAATAAAATTGAAGTTGAAGTTGGAGTTACCAAAGTTTGGGGAGTCGGTTTCGATTGACGTATGAATACTCTACGAATAGTTTTTTGAACTGCATGTTGTAAACGACCAAGAGCCAATCCGAATTGATCTTGTAACAGATCCGCAACCGAACGAATACGTTTATTTTTCAAGTGATTCATATCGTCATCGTCAAGTATACCCGTTCCAAATTTCATTCCAATCAAATGATCCGTAGCGGCCAATACATCTCGTGGTAACAAGAATGTATTGTTCTGAGGAATATCAAGATTAAGTCTCCGATTCATATTTCGTCGACCAATCCTTCCTAATTCACATTTTTGTTGAAAAAATTTCTTTTGTAATTCCTCGCATAAGGACTCCGAAAATACCAGGTCCCCACCTACACAAGCAAATTGTTGATAAAACTCCAAAATAGCTTTTTCTTTTGACTCAATCCTCTTCTTCTCTTTAGCATTCGGGAAAGACAAGAAAATTTCAGGGTAGGAAACATTATCCAGAATTTCTCTTAGATTCGAACCCATAGCTGATGATAGAACTAGAATAGATATCTTTTGTTTTCTACTCACGCGAGCCCATATCCTTTCTTTTTTATCAATTGCTAATTCCGATCTCCCCCCCCAATCTGATATTATAGTGCCAGTGTAGATAGAAATTCCCTTATGATCTAATTCCGAGCGGTAGTAAATACCAGGACTTAGCAATATTTGATTGATCACAATTCGGTATATTCCATTTATAATAAAGGTTCCTAAGGAATTCATTATAGGAATGTTTCCGATAGAAATGGTTTGCTTTTGCACATCGAAACCAAAAATTAATCTCGCAGATACATATAATTCGGAAGAATAGGTGAGTGATTCATACACAGCATCTCTTTCTTTTATCGAGGGTTCTAGCAGTTGATATCCTTTCGCAAATAATTGAAATGCAATTTCGTGATCTGGATCTTTAATTGTTGGAAACTTGTCAAGTTCTTCTGCCAAGGCTTGATTAATGAACCTACAAAATCCCTCGAATTGGATCTGACTAAATCCGGGTATTGTGGACATTCCCTCGTTTCCATTCCGGAGCATCTTAATCTTAAGTTTCCTGTTTATCAAAGAAAAATTCCATTATCAGCTCACTCTTCATCAATCCCTATGGATCGATCTAGCAATCATGGAATCTATATTCTGTTTACTGAATCACATGAAATTCTAGGGAACTCCACATACGTATTTCATATATGTATTTCATACATATGAATAGAGACCATTTGGACGAAAGTTCGAGTTTGCCAGGGGTACAAATGAAATGAAAATGAATTGATAAAACATTCCTACAAAAAAAATTCTGCCACTTATACTTTATGTTATGATATTCTAATCAGATTGGATGGCAAAGATTTCTCATTTTATCTCCTTTCTATGAATGTAATAAAGCCGTAATATAATATACTAGAAAGTTTGACTTTACTTCGATTTAGAATAGCGTGCTTACTTTAATTTCTCAAAATAATTTGAGGGTTCTTTTTTATTTCGGATCGGAGTAGTATAATTGCTAGAAAATTCAGTATTTCATTGTGGAATTCTAAAATAAAGTAAGTCCCTTTTTTAAGTACATGCCAATCTAGTTATCCACCTCTCCCCATATCCATGCTTTTCTTTTATCGTAATTTCACTTGGGTACGCCAAGATAGTCAGGTTATACTCTATATCAGAGCAAATTTCCTTTTTTTATTCAAGATATTTAATTTAATACTTTGAAAAATTAAAGCATGATTCCCCATAGAGATATGTACATAAAGGGGATCTTTGGATAATAATGCTGTTCGGACCTAAAGTTTACCTATACACGGATTAAGCATAAAGCCATAATATTTTATTATGCCATTGAAGGGGGGGGAGATAATACCGATTTAAGAGTAGTTCACTACTGCAATAAAAAAAAGAGAATTCTAGTTAACGGTTCCAATTTATTCTGAATTTTGCAGCCTGTGAATAGAAATCCACTTTTTCTTCTTTTTCATCTCAATAGAAAGAAATGGGAAGTTTTATTGTGTTAACAATGTATGTTTTAAGATAGAATCTATCGAGGAGAATAATAGAAACTGGATCAAAAAAAGCAGGAATAGATTTTTTGAAAAAGATTGGAAAAAAGTAAGTAGAATTATATTCAAAATAAAAGGGGCTTTTCGTAAGAAAACGTGGATGAATACTTGCTGTTTTCTAGATTTTTGATCGGATTTTTTGGCGGCATGGCCAAGCGGTAAGGCAGGGGACTGCAAATCCTTTATCCCCAGTTCAAATCTGGGTGCCGCCTGATCAATAAAATACTTAGGTTTTTTTTATAGTGCTGATCGAATTCGATAAATTTTTACTTCGCATAAGTTCGGGCAAGAGAGTAACTGGGCCTGCCGATACTGGGTTTAGAGAAACCATACCATAGTTCTATCCTCAAACTAGGGTTAGGGTTTGTTTTGACGGTAGTGGCCAAAATGGTTATCAATAGGGGTGAGGTAGTGTTTCCTTATTCTTTTATTATATGAATTTGAATTGGTTCTTAATTGAGATTCGATTTGATAATTTTAAAATACGAGGATAAGATGTCAGAAATCTTGGTATCCAAAGAAAGGTCCCTAAGGGGCATTCTTTTTTTTTTTCAATCTAAGATTCAAGAAGGGACTCCACGAAAGAATATCAAGACTTACTAATTATTATACATTTTTTTATCGTACATCTTATGTTACCTACATACACTAAAGTAAGGACTACTTAATTCTAACGAGAATCAGATTAAATAGGTCGATCAAAAATCAATTTAGGAGTTGTATTATGGATAAAATCTCTTCATTCTTTCATAGAATGATACAAAGCAAGGCTGCAGGGTTTAGGTCAAAAATAAACATTAGGTAAGGTAGGTATCCAATAAATATTTATCTATCGATAATTTTATGGTATATTCGGGCGTCCTTTGCTTAAAAAAAAAAAAAAGAGTAACAAAAGGAATAAAAAATCTTCCTATTCCCGCTTCTTCTATTCAGGACATCATTCCCGTACTCTTTCTTTTTTAAGGAAAAAAGGGCTATAGTATCTCGTATTTTTAATGCTCTCTAATTCTACCAGAATTCCTATAAGAATTTGTTAGGAGTAAATTCCTTGAACTGATTGATCCATGGCCTTAGGGCGGAATCCCTTTTTGACTCTGTACCCTTGATTCCACTATGATTATTGATCAATAGTAGAATAATCCCTTCATAGAAATAGGAGACATAATTTAGATGGATATAGTAAGTCTCGCTTGGGCTGCTTTAATGGTAGTCTTTACATTTTCTCTTTCACTAGTAGTATGGGGAAGGAGTGGACTCTAGGGATACTACTAATTGATTAAGTAATCAAATTGTTGTATCAATTCTTTTCTTTAATGGATCATTTTGCATTAATCATTTTGTCAAACGTTATTCTTTAATCTTTTTCTTTAGTTTTGTTTCACTCCTGTAAGAAACTCTTGTATTGTAAGTTGTAATGTAAGAAAGAGCCATTATACCAATTCAGAATTTCTACTAGAAATGACGAATGGTTAAAAAAAGTTCTATACATAAGAAAATTAGACTTTCTTCCACGGAACTATTCACGGCATATCACACATTTTCCATTTCCTTTTACTTTTTACTATAGTCTATTCTTCATATTATTTTTCTTTCCTTCCATGGATTCTTTGGTCAAGAATTGTCTTAGATTTTTTTATTTTGACCTGATTGAAATTAAGTGGATGCAATGAAAAAAGAAATTGAATTAGACTACTTAACTATTTCAATCTACTAATCTATTCTATGTAGATTCAAAGATAATATAATAGAAAGAATCTAAAGTGTCGTAGAAAAAACTATATGTAGTTCTTTCTACCACACTTTAAGATTCCAACCAGATCCTTTCATTTAAGACTTGGATTTTTTTTATTTAATCCCTTTTTAATTTCTTCAATGATTAATTGGAATTCCAATTAATTATTTTGGCTGACTGTTTTTACATAAATAATAAGTAAAAAAGAAGTAGGAACTAGAATGAACAGTGCAGTAGCAATAAATGCGAGAATATTGACTTCCATAACCTCTTTATTTTTTATTTTCACAATAACTCGGGATGTAATCCCATGGAGAGGAAAAAGGGGTATCTTGTAAATTCAAGGGTAGGGCTTGCATTCTGATAATACTGAATCAATTCAATATTATGAATATCGGATCTATCAAATCAATTCATGGATGAGAGTTATATTTCACGGATGAGAGTTATATAGTATAACATAGGAAGATCCTCTATCCACACTAAGACCAAAATGGGTTTTTTGATTGGATTAGGAATTCCCTCTTTTTTAATCCTTTTCTACTTTTTCTTTTCTATATCTCTAACCCACGAGCTTTCTTAATCTTATACTTTCTTAATCTTATACAATTTCCCTTCCTTTTTCTTATAGTTATACATACAATTATGTATGTATTATATGACCAACTTTCACTTTCTATGGGTCACATAGACATCCAAATAAGCAGTAGAAGTGAGATGGGGAAAAGAGGTCTGAAATAAAAAGGGAATACGATTTATGTATGGATTCCGGTAAAATACCGGTACTCTATTCCATAAGAGTGGAATAGGAAATTAAGATGAGGATGGTATCATCATAAAGAAAGATAGAGTAATATAATATCCTAAATTCTACTAATCCACATATCGTATGTGTGTCTTTCTTTATCGATTGGGAGTAGTGAAAAAAAAATTCCTATATGCCCTCCCTCCCTCTTTAATGAGAGATGCAAAATAAAAAAGTGAAGTAAGGGTGCCCTGTGGGTATTTGATCTTGCTCCCTGCCCCTTTTTTTCATGGAAAAAGGAAATATCAATTTCTCCATTCATTGAACCCTAGTTCGGGACTGACGGGGCTCGAACCCGCAGCTTCCGCCTTGACAGGGCGGTGCTCTGACCAATTGAACTACAATCCCCGCGGGGTGTATGGCATACCCATTCTTAAATAGAACCATAAGAAGATTCGATTCGTCTTTCGTACTCTAAGAAATAGACGAATCATATACTACATACCCACATATTATATTATACGTGGGTATAGTGAGAGTGACATAACTAGTATGTCGTGATTTTTTATCACTAAAAATGGATAATAATCCAGCCTTCAATAAGAAAAACTCTTTTGTTTGTAAGAAAGGAATGAGAGAGATATGGATTAGAAAAAAAAATTTCCCTTTTTTCTTTATCTTTTATTTCTATAGATCAGACATTTTATTTTATGGAAGAAAAACAAAAGGATTTAGTTCATACTCACGAAGCCCTAGATTTTTGGTTTGGGCCGAGCTGGATTTGAACCAGCGTAGACATTGTCAACGAATTTACAGTCCGTCCCCATTAACCACTCGGGCATCGACCCAGGAAGAATTTATTCTAGGGTTTTTGCTAATCTATGATTAACCTCCTTTCATAATACTCCCTACCCCCAGGGGAAGTCGAATCCCCGCTGCCTCCTTGAAAGAGAGATGTCCTGAACCACTAGACGATAGGGGCATCACTAGACGATAGGGCCATATACAACCGCTCGTGATTATACTATAATCATAGTATGAGCAGTTTTTTGGAATTGTCAATATACTCGAAAAGTATAAATAGATCCAAAGCAAAGAGTTTTTCCAACTTTTCTGTTATGTTTTCATCTAGGATTTTTTTTAGTTGATCGTTATAGATTAATTCTCCGTGCTTCATTTAGTGTTCATACCAAAAATGCATCCATCCCGCACTAAGTCATAAAATTCTCTAAAAATATAGAGAAAG
>NW_028259964.1:0-29570 GCF_056163025.1 Triticum urartu | reverse complement strand
AAAGGAAGTGTGGAAAAAATGACAAGAAGATATTGGAACATTAATTTGAAAGAGATGATAGAAGCAGGAGTTCATTTTGGTCATGGTATTAAGAAATGGAATCCTAAAATGGCCCCTTACATTTCGGCAAAGCGTAAAGGTACTCATATTATAAATCTCGCTAGAACGGCTCGTTTTTTATCAGAAGCTTGTGATTTAGTTTTTGATGCAGCAAGTCAGGGAAAAAGTTTCTTAATTGTTGGTACCAAAAAAAGAGCAACAGATTTAGTAGCATCAGCTGCAATAAGGGCTCGTTGTCATTATGTTAATAAAAAGTGGTTCAGTGGTATGTTAACGAATTGGTCGATTACGAAAACTAGACTTTCTCAATTTAGAGACTTAAGAGCAGAAGAAAAAATGGGAAAATTCCACCATCTCCCAAAAAGAGATGTGGCAATCTTGAAGAGAAAATTATCTACTTTGCAAAGGTATCTCGGCGGGATCAAATATATGACGAGATTGCCAGACATTGTGATCGTCCTTGATCAGCAAAAAGAGTATATAGCTCTTCGGGAATGTGCCATTTTGGGGATTCCTACTATTTCTTTAGTCGATACAAATTGTGACCCGGATCTCGCGAATATATCGATTCCAGCCAACGATGACACTATGACTTCAATTCGATTGATTCTTAACAAATTAGTATTTTCAATTTGTGAGGGCCGTTCTCTCTATATAAGAAATCGTTGATTAAGAATATATAGTGAATTCTTGGGCAACTGCGTAAATTTATGGAATCACTTACTTTACTATATCTTTTTTTTTGCATAGAATTTTTTTTGCATAGAAAAAAGAAGGGGAATATTGATATATATTAGAGGGTATTGATATATATTATGATCTGATGTGCTTTCTTGGTATCCTAAATATAAGATTAATACTTCAAGTTGCTGAGTTGAGAAAGAGATGGTTGAATCAAAAGAATTCCTTTTTTGAAGTTCAATTTTTATCAGAGGACAATATGAATATTATACCTTGTTCCATTAAAACACTCAAGGGGTTATACGATATATCGGGTGTAGAAGTAGGCCAACACTTCTATTGGCAAATAGGAGGTTTCCAAATTCATGCCCAAGTACTCATCACTTCTTGGGTCGTAATTACTATCTTGCTAGGTTCAGTTGTCATAGCTGTTCGGAATCCACAAACCATCCCGACCGACGGTCAGAATTTTTTTGAATATGTCCTTGAGTTTATTCGAGACTTGAGCAAAACTCAGATTGGAGAAGAATATGGTCCCTGGGTTCCCTTTATTGGAACTATGTTCCTTTTTATTTTTGTTTCGAATTGGTCGGGTGCTCTTTTACCTTGGAAAATTATAGAGTTACCCCATGGGGAATTAGCAGCGCCCACGAATGATATAAATACTACTGTTGCTTTAGCTTTACTCACGTCAGCGGCATATTTTTATGCTGGTCTTAGCAAAAAAGGATTGAGCTATTTCGAGAAATATATTAAACCAACTCCAATCCTTTTACCAATTAACATCCTAGAAGATTTCACAAAACCATTATCGCTTAGCTTTCGACTTTTCGGGAATATATTGGCGGATGAATTAGTCGTTGTTGTTCTTGTTTCTTTAGTCCCCTTAGTAATCCCTATACCGGTCATGTTTCTTGGATTATTTACAAGCGGTATTCAAGCTCTTATTTTTGCAACATTAGCCGCAGCCTATATAGGTGAATCCATGGAGGGTCATCATTGAATTGACTCTTTTTGGAAATAGTATTTTTTTTTTTTGCAGCTTAGCTCAATTCATGCATGGTTCCAGATAATCTGCTTGGTTGCAAAAAAATAGTTAGAAATGCGTATGAATATATAGCCTAGAGTTGTAGGAGAGAGAATAGAATAGACTATATTATGGAATTTTCAAAGTATATATGCATTAAGGAGGGTGGAGTCAGGCTAGATCTATACTATAATATCCTTAATGTCTATAAGTGGAGTCCTCTTTTATGCAGGTTTCCACTTTAAGCAATGATTTTAGAATCCGATTCAATAGAAAATGAGAAAATATGCAAACAAAATAGAAGAAACAAATGTATATATATAGGATATTATATTATATATTCCTAGGTTAGATTCATTATCTAATCCGATATATGGATATGGAATTCCCTTCTATGTAGTTCGGACAATTCACATTATCATTTCAATTTGATTTCAATTTGTACTTTTTAGTTACTTTACTTCTCCCCAATAGAGCTTAGAAGTAAGAATTTATTGGTTGATTGTATCCTTAACCATTTCTTTTTTTTGACACGAGGAACTACTCACCATGAATCCACTAATTGCTGCTGCTTCTGTTATTGCTGCTGGATTGGCCGTAGGGCTTGCTTCTATTGGACCTGGAGTTGGTCAAGGTACTGCTGCAGGACAAGCTGTAGAAGGTATTGCGAGACAGCCAGAAGCAGAAGGTAAAATACGAGGTACTTTATTGCTTAGTCTAGCTTTTATGGAAGCTTTAACAATTTATGGACTAGTTGTGGCACTAGCGCTTTTATTTGCGAACCCTTTTGTTTAATCTTAAAAAAAAAATTCTTTCGATTTCGATTAGATACTTTTTTCTTTTTTTAGTAAATTGGTATTTGCTTCCACAATTCCAATTATATCAATACTTTATTTAATTTACTCCTATTTATTACTCCTGGAATTATCTATTTATCGGGACAGATAATACCCCATTCTAGGAAGGGCTGAGTTGAGTATTATTAATTTAGAAGATATGCTCACCTTCTTATTTCCCGTCCTTAGTTTAGGAAAGTGGAAAGTTTTTTCCTTTTATTTTAGGAATTTTGGGAACAGAACATTTCAACAAAGGAAGTCTTTCACCGGTCAAACAAGACGTAAGACTTAATCTAAAAGAAATTACTAGATTGAATCTATTTGCATTAAAAAAACCGATCAAAAAAGGGCGAGCGAAGTAAGTGATCGAAAAACTTTGTTCTTTGTTCGTCCTATCTATAAGAGGAGAGCATATGAAAAATGTAACCCATTCTTTCGTTTTTTTAGCTCACTGGCCATCCGCTGGCAGTTTCGGGCTTAATACCGATATTTTAGCAACAAATCTAATAAATCTAACTGTAGTGGTTGGTGTTTTGATTTTTTTTGGAAAGGGAGTGTGTGCGAGTTGTCTATTTCAAGAATAGATTGGATCTATCCGGCTGCACTTTATAATATTTTTTAGTATTTTTCGGATAAATAAGAAAAGGGTGCACGATCTCGACGAATTACTTCTGAATAAATTCAGAAATCATATGGAAGAACCATAGCATTTCGCGACTCATTGGTAAATCAACTTTGATTCTCTATAAACCAAGAATGTGAGACCATTAACACGGTTAAAGCTAAACTGCTTGAAGTCCAGGCAAAAAGAGGTACTCTTTCTACAACTATATTAGTATTAGTACCAATTTAAACGGGAAATAGCTAATGTAAAATTTATCTGATATAGAACACTCATATCGATAAAATGGTTTGAACTATTTACTAGAAAAAAAAGGGGGCACCCTGCCCTTTTTTAACCAATGCCGAATCGACGACCTATGTATAAAAAAGAGAAATTTTTTGGATTTGAAGAAAAAAAAAATAAAAAAGAATTCTATTAATTTTCATTTTCCATTTATTTAGTTAGTTTTTCTTAATGAAATTGAAATTATTAACTAGAGGGCAAATAAAAATAAAGAAACAACTTTGCTGACCATGATATATTTTTATCTAGGCGGAAGAGTCCTCTTAATATTTATCTAGTCTTATATAGGTTTCGGTATATTGAAATATAAACATAAAAAAGAAGATAGAGGATAGGCTCATTACTTAAAAAAAAGATATGGAAATAGCTATAGAAAAAAAAAAAGGAGCGTGAGAGCCAAATGAATCGAAAGATTCATGTTTGGTTCGGGAAGAGATCATAAAAGTTGTAAACTTACAAAATAATCTACTTTCATTAAAAGATTTATTAGATAATCGAAAACAGAGGATCTTGAGTACTATTCGAAATTCAGAAGAATTGCGTAGAGGGACCATTGAGCAACTCGAAAAAGCTCGGATTCGATTACAGAAAGTCGAACTAGAAGCGGATGAGTATCGAATGAATGGATACTCTGAGATAGAACGAGAAAAAGCAAATTTGATTAATGCTACTTCTATTAGTTTGGAACAATTGGAAAAGTCTAAAAACGAAACCCTTTATTTTGAAAAACAAAGGGCAATGAATCAGGTCCGACAGCGGGTTTTCCAACAGGCCGTACAAGGAGCTCTAGGAACTCTGAATAGTTGTTTGAATACCGAGTTACATTTCCGTACGATTCGTGCTAATATTGGCATTCTCGGGTCCCTGGAATGGAAGAAATAATTAAATTAATTAGGCCTTGAACTTCTACTTTCGTTTAGAATTTAGGCATTATTTTTCCCCTTGCTTCCGAAAAAAGAGTCAAGAAACACTAATGGCAACCCTTCGAGTCGACGAAATTCATAAAATTCTCCGCGAACGTATTGAACAATATAATAGGAAAGTAGGGATTGAGAATATAGGTCGCGTAGTTCAAGTGGGGGATGGGATTGCTCGTATTATAGGTCTTGGTGAAATAATGTCAGGTGAATTAGTCGAATTTGCAGAAGGTACTAGGGGTATTGCTCTGAATTTGGAATCCAAAAATGTTGGGATTGTATTAATGGGCGATGGGTTGATGATACAAGAGGGAAGTTTTGTAAAAGCAACAGGAAGAATTGCTCAGATACCCGTGAGTGAGGCTTACTTGGGTCGTGTTGTAAATGCTCTGGCTAAACCTATTGATGGGAAAGGCGAAATTATAGCTTCCGAATCTCGCTTAATTGAATCTCCTGCTCCAAGTATAATTTCCAGGCGTTCCGTATACGAACCTCTTCAAACAGGGCTTATTGCTATCGATTCGATGATCCCTATAGGGCGCGGTCAGCGAGAGTTAATTATTGGGGACAGACAGACTGGCAAAACAGCAGTAGCCACAGATACAATTCTCAATCAAAAAGGGCAAGGTGTAATATGTGTTTATGTAGCTATCGGTCAAAGAGCATCCTCCGTAGCTCAAGTAGTAACTACTTTCCATGAGGAGGGGGCCATGGAATACACTATTGTAGTAGCTGAAATGGCGGATTCACCTGCTACATTACAATACCTCGCTCCTTATACGGGAGCAGCCCTGGCTGAGTATTTTATGTACCGCGAACGGCATACTTTAATAATTTATGATGATCTCTCCAAACAGGCACAAGCTTATCGCCAAATGTCCCTTCTATTAAGAAGACCTCCCGGACGTGAGGCTTATCCAGGGGATGTTTTTTATTTGCATTCACGCCTTTTAGAAAGAGCCGCTAAATTAAATTCTCTTTTAGGCGAAGGAAGTATGACCGCTTTACCAATAGTTGAGACTCAATCTGGAGACGTTTCCGCCTATATTCCTACTAATGTAATCTCCATTACAGATGGACAAATATTCTTATCTGCGGATCTATTCAATGCCGGAATTCGACCCGCTATTAATGTGGGTATTTCTGTTTCCAGAGTAGGATCCGCGGCTCAAATTAAAGCCATGAAACAAGTAGCTGGCAAATCAAAATTGGAACTAGCGCAATTCGCAGAGTTACAAGCCTTTGCACAATTCGCCTCTGCTCTCGATAAAACAAGTCAGAATCAATTGGCAAGGGGTCGACGATTAAGGGAATTGCTTAAACAATCCCAGGCAAATCCTCTCCCAGTGGAAGAGCAGATAGCTACTATTTATACCGGAACAAGAGGATATCTTGATTCGTTAGAAATTGAACAGGTAAATAAATTTCTGGATGAGTTACGTAAACATCTAAAAGATACTAAACCTCAATTCCAAGAAATTATATCTTCTAGCAAGACATTCACCGAGCAAGCGGAAATCCTTTTGAAGGAAGCTATTCAGGAACAGCTGGAACGGTTTTCTCTTCAGTAACAAATAAATTTTGCATGTCTACTCTTGTTAGTAGAATAGGAATCGTTGAGAAAGCTTTTTCATTTGAATCATGCAAAAAAGTTTTCTTTGTTTTTAGTTTAGTATAGTTATTTAAAGAATAGATAGAAATAAGATTGCGTCCAATAGGATTTGAACCTATACCAAAGGTTTAGAAGACCTCTGTCCTATCCATTAGACAATGGACGCTTTTCTTTCATATTTTATTCTTTCTTTTATTTTTTTGCTTCTTCCGAGAAAAAACTGTTAGACCAAAACTCTTTTAGGAAATCAAAAAATCCAGATACAAATGCATGATGTATATATTATATCATGCATATATCATAAAGAAGGAGTATGGAGGCGGTAGTGGGAATCGAACCCGCAACCCCAAGGTTATGAGCCTTATGAGCTACCAAACTGCTCTATACTCTTAAACTAAAGAGGGGTAACTAGTGGATAAAAGAGGGTTGGATACGCCCCTCTACCAATATCTATACAAATAGAATAGTCCATTTATACAGAATGGTAAAGAGGGCTCCTCTATGATTATCAATTCCAGAAATCCATACAAATACGAAAGGGTATTTTATCCTTACCAACTGGATCTTGTTGCACCCGGTAACAAACATTCATAAACCATTTCTCGAAGTACGTGTCCGGATAGCCCAAAATGTCGATAGTTAGCTCTAGGTCTTCCGGTCAAAAAACAACGTCGATGAAGGCGTGTAGGTGCACTATTACGCGGTAGGGATTGCAATTTTTCTCGCATTTTCGTTTTTTCACTCAAACTCAAGGGAGAAACTTTGCTTCTTATCTTTTTTTTTAAAGATTGACGAATCAAATGATATTTCTGTTCTAATTTCTGCCGCTTCTTCTCCCTCTGAATCAAACTTTTTTTTGCCATAATGTGTCGTTGCTATTATTACCAAGTATACGGTTCTAATCCTAGATGGAAAAATAAATAGAAAAAGAAATCTAAAAAGGCAGATCCTCCCTCTCTATCAAGAGTAATGAACTAGGTGCTGATACAGTACAAAAAAACAAACTAAATTAACCAAACTTGCCTGATGTTGAGGCAATCAAGAAAGCTGCATAAGTGAATATATAACCCACGGAAAAGTGAGCTAATCCAACCAATCTTGCTTGCACAATGGAAAGAGCCACGGGCTTATCTCTCCAGCGAATTAAATTAGCTAAAGGTGTGCGTTCATGAGCCCATGCTAAAGTCTCAATTAATTCCTGCCAATACCCCCGCCAGGAAATTAAGAACATAAATCCAGTAGCCCAAACAAGATGTCCAAATAAGAACATCCACGCCCATACCGATAAACTATTCATCCCAAAAGGATTATATCCATTGATAAGTTGTGAAGAGTTTAACCATAGGTAATCTCTTAACCATCCCATCAAATAAGTGGAGGATTCATTAAATTGTGAAACGTTGCCCTGCCATAATGTGATATGTTTCCAATGCCAATAAAAAGTAACCCACCCAATGGTATTTAACATCCAGAAAACTGCCAAATAAAATGCGTCCCAAGCAGAAATATCACAAGTACCGCCGCGCCCTGGGCCGTCACAAGGAAAACTATATCCAAAATCCTTTTTATCTGGCATTAATTTGGAACCGCGTGCATCTAAAGCGCCCTTTACTAAAATCAATGTAGTTGTATGCAAACCTAGAGCAATAGCATGATGAACCAAGAAATCCCCAGGTCCTATTGTTAAGAAAAGCGAATTACTATTCTCATTAACAGCATTCAACCATCCGGGCAACCATAGGCTTCGACCCGCATTGAAAGCGGGGCCATTCGTTGAAGATAAGAGTATATCGAACCCATATGTCGTCTTGCCATGAGCAGATTGTATCCATTGGGCAAATATAGGTTCGATCAAGATTTGCTTTTCTGGAGTACCAAAAGCAAGCATGACGTCGTTATGAACATAAAGGCCCAAGGTATGGAATCCTAGAAAGAGGCTAGCCCAACTTAAATGAGATATGATAGCTTCTTTATGGTCTAACATTCTTGCCAATACATTATCCTCATTCTGTTCCGGATTGTAATCCCTAATGAAAAAAATAGCTCCATGAGCAAAAGCCCCTGTCATGATGAACCCTGCAATATATTGGTGATGAGTATATAAAGCAGCTTGAGTAGTAAAGTCTTGTGCTATGAATGCATAAGGAGGTAAAGAGTACATATGTTGAGCTACTAAGGAAGTAATAACCCCTAAAGAAGCTAGAGCAAGACCTAACTGAAAATGAATCGAATTGTTGATTGTGTCATAAAGGCCCTTATGCCCACGCCCTAATCGACCCCCCGGAGGAGTATGCGCTTCTAAAAGATCTTTAATACTGTGCCCAATTCCGAAGTTAGTTCGATACATGTGACCGGCAATGAGAAAAATAAATGCAATAGCTAAATGATGGTGAGCCATATCGGTCAGCCACAAACTTTGTGTTTGTGGATGGAATCCCCCAAGAAGAGTTAGAATGGCAGTTCCCGCTCCTTGAGCGGTACCAAATAAATGATTACTCGAATCAGGGTTTTGGGCATAAAGATTCCATTGACCCGTCAAAAGGGGTCCCAACCCCTGGGGATAGGGTAATACATCTAAGAAATTATTCCATCGAACGTACTCCCCCCTGGATGCGGGAATAGCAACATGAACTAAATGTCCTGTCCAAGCCAAAGAACTTACCCCGAAAAGTCCTGACAAATGATGATTGAGACGAGATTCCGCGTTTTTGAACCACGAAAGGCTTGGTTTCCATTTGGGTTGTAGATGTAACCAACCCGCTATTAAGGACAGCGTAGAAAGAAATAATAGAAAAAGAGCTCCAGTATAAAGATCCTCATTGGTGCGTAATCCTATTGTATACCACCACTGATAAACTCCAGAATAAGCAATATTCACTGGACCAGCAGCACCTCCTCGAGTAAAGGCTTCCACAGCGGGTTGACCAAAATGAGGATCCCAAATCGCATGAGCAATAGGTCTTACGTGTAAAGGATCCTGTATCCATGATTCAAAATTTCCTTGCCAAGCTACATGAAACAGATTTCCGGACGTCCATAGAAAGATTATTGCTAATTGCCCAAAGTGAGAAGCAAAAATGTTCTGATAAAGACGTTCTTCAGTAATATCATCATGACTTTCGAAATCATGTGCGGTAGCAATACCAAACCAAATACGACGAGTAGTGGGGTCCTGAGCTAAGCCTTGGCTAAACCTGGGAAATCTTAATTCCATAATGCCTTTCAAATCCTCCTAGCCACTATCCTACTGCAATAATTCTCGCTAAGAAGAATGCCCATGTCGTGGCAATTCCACCCAGAAGGTAATGGGTTACTCCTACAGCGCGTCCTTGTATAATGCTCAAGGCTCTAGGCTGAGTAGCAGGAGCAACTTTTAATTTGTTATGAGCCCAAACGATAGATTCAATGAGTTCTTGCCAATAACCACGGCCGCTGAATAAAAACATTAAACTGAAGGCCCAGACAAAATGAGCACCTAAGAAAAAAAGACCATATGCAGATAATGAAGAACCATAAGACTGAATGACTTGCGATGCCTGTGCCCACAAGAAATCTCGAAGCCACCCATTAATCGTAATGGAACTCTGTGCAAAGTTTCCCCCTGTAATATGAGTTACCACCCCTTGATCACTTATAGTACCCCAAACATCCGACTGCATTTTCCAACTGAAATGGAAAATGACTACCGAAATTGCATTGTACATCCAGAATAAACCTAAGAAAACATGATCCCAGGCGGATACTTGACATGTTCCCCCTCGGCCAGGCCCATCGCAAGGAAAGCGAAAACCTAGATTTGCTTTATCGGGTATCAAACGGGAACTCCGAGCAAATAAAACACCTTTCAAAAGTATTAATACAGTCACATGTATGGTAAATGCATGAATGTGATGGACTAAAAAATCTGCGGTTCCTAATGGAATAGGTAACAAAGCCACTTTGCCACCTACTGCTACTAACTCGCCGCCTCCCCACGTTAAGCTAGTACTTGTTGTTGCACCAGGAGCTGTTACGCCAGGCGCAGTAGCATGGATATTTTGTACCCATTGAGCAAAGATAGGTTGTAATTGTATGGCAGTATCCGAAAACATATCTTGTGGACGGCCTAAAGCACTCATGGTATCATTATGAATGTACAAGCCAAAACTGTGAAAACCTAGAAATATACATACCCAGTTAAGGTGGGATATGATTGCATCGCGGTGTCTAAGGACGCGATCTAATAGATCGTTGTATCGAGTAGTTGGATCATAGTCTCTTACCATAAAAATTGCTGCATGTGCAGCAGCACCGACTATTAGAAATCCGCCAATCCACATGTGGTGTGTGAACAAGGAAAGTTGTGTACCATAGTCAGTAGCTAGGTATGGATAGGGAGGCATAGAATACATATGATGAGCTACAACAATGGTTGTAGAGCCTAGCATAGCTAGGTTAAGAGATAATTGAGCATGCCATGACGTTGTTAAGATTTCATAAAGACCCTTATGGCCTTGTCCTGTAAATGGGCCCTTGTGAGCCTCCAAAATATCTTTAAGTCCATGGCCAATACCCCAATTGGTCCTATACATATGACCTGCGATTAGGAAAAGAATAGCAATAGCTAAATGATGGTGCGCAATATCGGTCAGCCAGAGACCACCGGTTACTGGATCTAGTCCTCCGCGAAAAGTCAGAAATTCTGCGTATTTGGACCAATTTAAAGTGAAAAAAGGGGTTGCTCCTTCGGCAAAACTAGGATAAAGTTGAGCCAAAAGGTCCCGATTCAAGATAAATTCATGAGGAAGTGGTATCTCTTTAGGATCCACCCCAGCGTCAAGAAATTGGTTAATTGGTAAAGATACATGAATTTGGTGCCCCGCCCAAGAAAGAGACCCAAGTCCTAATAATCCCGCTAAGTGGTGATTCAACATGGATTCTACATCTTGGAACCAGGCCAATTTGGGAGCGGCTTTGTGATAATGGAACCAACCAGCAAAAAGCATTAACGCTGCAAAAATCAATGCACCAATTGCAGTACAATAGAGTTGTAATTCACTAGTTATTCCAGATGCTCGCCAAAGCTGAAAAAAACCAGAGGTTATTTGGATTCCTCGGAAACCCCCGCCTACATCACCATTCAATATTTCTTGCCCTACTATAGGCCAAACTACCTGAGCACTGGGTCCAATGTGAGTAGGATCACTTAGCCATGCTTCATAATTGGAAAAACGGGCGCCATGAAAGTACATGCCACTCAACCAAAGAAAGATAATGGAAAGTTGCCCGAAATGAGCACTAAAGACTTTTCGAGAAATCTCCTCCAAATCACCAGTATGACTATCGAAATCGTGAGCATCAGCATGTAGGTTCCAGATCCAAGTGGTAGTATCAGGGCCCTTAGCTAGTGTTCTTGAGAAATGGCCGGGTCTGGCCCATTCCTCAAAAGATGTTTTTACAGGATCCCTATCCACAACAATTTTTACTTCTGGTTCCGGCGAACGAATAATCATTAAGTCCTCCTCTTTCCGGACAAGACATACAAAGAGACCCGCCAACTGTCTTTTTAGTGAATCTTTGAAAGATATATATTTTGAAAGATAGATTTTGAAAGATAGATTTTGAAAGATAGATATTGTGATTAGTTCTTTTCTTTACTATCTACCATCCTTCTATTTTTTTTTTAGTTATTCACTGGAGCAATTATATATTGAAGTCAATCCGAGGCAAGTGTTCGGGTCTATTATGACATAAAGATTAGGTGCCTAACGGACATTGTTTATCTTGAAAAACAAATATTTCTCGACGTAAGAAAAAAATCTTTTTTATTTTTAATTTAAGAAACTAGTGTATTTTTTTTGAGGGCATAAGCTCCTATCTATATCTACTTTCCTTGAGCATAATATAGGGTTTTTTATTTGATTCTAAATTCCAAGATAACTCATTAGAATTATTAATAAGATGGTCCTAATATATTAGCAATATTTAGATTGCCCCCTCTTTTTATTCACTTTATTACTTCTATTCTAGACCCTATCCCTATGGTTTATTCTTATGAAATATCATATAAAATAGAAGGTATAAGAAATGGATATAATGAAATTCTTGATTCGATCTTACGACCTAATTTATTTGATTAATGGATCAACAACCAAACCACCCATTTTATGAAAAAGAAGGAGCATGGTCTTATTCAAATTCAAAGCGCTTCGTAATCTTCAACCAGTTCTGTGCTTCAATATAATTTCCCGGAGTAAGCGCTATAGCTTGTTTCCAATATTCAGCAGCTTGATCAAACCAAGCTTCCGCAATTTCCGAATCACCCTGTAGAATGGCCTGTTCTCCTCGGTCGGAATAGGAAGTTCCTTCCCTTAGAACCGTACTTGAGAGTTTCCTACCTCATACGGCTCAGAAATTGCTATCTGAATTTCCCCTATCTTAACTGAATTCGATTTATCAAAAATCGATCCAATTTGTTCTTGGGTTAAGCAGAAGAAATTAATTACCTAAGTTTCAAACCCTAATTTTTATCAATAATCAGTTTGATCTTTTTTCCCACCTTCAGAAGAATGAAGCATAGATAGATATAGAGCCTTCGTTCAAATTTTCTGAGAGGTAACTATCCCGGTTTCATATATGAAATCTCTATAGAATCCTTGAAAAAGACTTTTTTCCATAAGAAAGAAAAAAGAACTTACTATCTTTGGGATCTGATACTACACCGCTGCTTAATCCCTTAGTGGATCGGCTCTATTACATAAGCGGATTCCTAAATTTTGCCCCATATCATGGGATAAGTAAGCAGTTTTTTTTAGTTGTATCGACCCAGTCGCTCACTAATTGATCTTTACGGTGCTTTCTCTATCAATTTGAGAAACTTTATCCATAGAGTAGTAGTATAGGCCATACTTTCTTCGTTTTTTGATTCTCGTGAAGTGTCCTTCCTTCCTACAGCTGATAGGGAAAAATCGTTGTTTTTACGATCCCTATGTAGAAAGCCCTTTTTTTCTAGTATTTACTAGAAAATTTGATCCTCTCTTTTTTTTTTTTCTTTCTATAGTGGAGATAGTCGCACGTAATGACAGATCACGGCCATATTATTAAAAGCTTGCGGTAAGAAGGGGTTTCGTTCTAGTGCCCGGAAATAATATTCCAAAGCCTTTGTATGCTCTCCATTGCTTGTGTGTATAAGGCCTATGTTATAGAGTATATAACTTCGATCATAGGGATCGATTTCTAGTCGCGTAGCTTCATAATAATTTTGCAAAGCTTCCGCATAATTTCCTTCGGATTGAGCCAACATCCGTTACGGTCGTTCATTCTATTCAAAAAATCTCCGTTCCAAAACCGTACATGAGGTTTTCATCTCATACGGCTCCTCCCTTCTGTACATAATAGTACTAAGCGAAATAATCTATAGAATCAAAATAGAATTAGTCCCGTCTCATTATGAACCGAAAGGGGCTGGTATTTTTCCAAGAAATCTCTAGCCAACCTTCCCACAAGAGGTTTTTCTTAACACCAATGAATTCTATTAATGCTAGAGGAAAACGATAGCTCCAATAATTTCTTTGTTCTCAACGCCTCCTATTTAGAGGAATTAGCTACTTCAACGATCTTTGATGGTTATAGGGGTATCCAAAGTACAAACCTGATGGTTGTTTGTTATCCCAACCATTCTTCCCAGCCCTGATACCGATCAGGAAAGGGGTAATTTCTAACAAAGTTTTTCTCTTGTTGATTCCTATTTCTAGGTGTAGTGCTTTTCTCCCCTATGCTGCCTACGGATACTAATAGAGTAGGATTGGCCTGTAATCCATACCATACCATATCCTGTAGGTGTAACCTTTCGCTCAATACTCAAATCTACAATTGAAGTATCTGAAGCCGCATCAATCGAGGATACACGACGGAAGGAATTGTTAGTTCGCCTCACCTTCCCGAAGCGTGGGTTTGTTTGCTTTACAAATTTGGTTCTCTCTATGCCAACCCCCCTCTCTTTTTCGTAAGACTGAGGTATAGGTAGGGCTAAAAAAAAGCAAAAAAAAGAGTCAAATCGCACCATCTCTATAATAAGTAAATGCCTTTTTTTCTCCTGAGGTTGTCGGAATTATTCGCAATAAAATATTGGCTACAATTGAGGAGGTCTTATCAATGAAATTTCCATTTCCACGGGATCTAGGCATAATTCCCAACCCATTCTATATAGAATTGTTTTCATTCCTTCACAAAATAACATAAAAACAAACACATTCGATTCTTATAATTATAAATAGATTGATCCATATGCTCTACTCTAAATCCATATGCTTTAAATGGATAAGAGAGATATGGATTTTCCGCTCAGCTCAAATTGTATCCTTTTCCTTCTGCTTGGACACGAAGAGATATGAAATATTTGACTAAGACTGGATTTCATTCCACTTTCCTATTTCTGAACAACAACTTATGTTATCAACTATTTCGTGTTTTCAAAGTTATTAATTGTCTCATACCCTATTTTTGATTTCGATAGTATGGTGTAGCGTATCTTATGCAAACGGAATTCTAAGGTTTCTTTATTTTATTATGCAATAAGAAGAATTCTTCCATTTTCTTTTTCTTTAGTTGCGGGAAAACCCAAATTAAAACTTTTATTTTATAGCGAGCGCAATTTCTAGTAAAAAATCCTGTATCCTTCCACTTAGATCAAAAGGAATTTTTCCAATAGAACTATGGAACCCCCGAGTGGTTGCGGTTGTACCTGTACTGCAGGAATAAGAAAACTCGCTATTCACTCAGTTTATTTTCCATAATAAGTTATGTAGGAGAGATGGCCGAGCGGTTCAAGGCGTAGCATTGGAACTGCTATGTAGACTTTTGTTTACCGAGGGTTCGAATCCCTCTCTTTCCGTTTTTCTTAATTCATCAACGTTAAGGATCACAATGTATCAAATCAAATAACAATTTTTTCCAGCAATAATATAATATCTTATATTATCTTATTTTGATTTAATAGAAATTAGAAATTCTCTATAGCAAATTACTGTGGTATGTAAAATACACATAGAGGAAAAAAGAAAAAAGGATCCTAATCCTAGGGTTAATCAATTTTAGCTAGTTGATGGGAAAATACAAATTAATGGTAATGGTCTTAGGGCGATTTAGTTCGGGGAAAGGGGAAGGGGAAGAAAATTCTATGAACCTTTCCTTTTTTCGTTAAGTTCAAGTCTGACGAGAGTAATATTCTACAACTAACAACTCATTTATTTTGAGACCGACCCACTTCCTATCTAGGATTTTATTTACTAGTCCTTTATATTCCAACGTGTCAATCGCCAAATGCTTTGGCAATTTCCCCGGGTCCGATGAAGCAATATAATTTTGAACCAGACCTTTTGATCTTTGGTTATCTTTCGTAGTAATAATATCTCGGGGTTTGCAACGAAAACTTGGTATATTGACTATACGACCATTAACTAAAATATGTCTATGGTTGACTAATTGGCGGGCCCCAGGAATGGTTGAAGCCATACCCAATCGAAAAAGGATATTATCCAAACGCATTTCAAGTAATTGTAGTAAAACCTGGCCTGTTGACCTTTTTGCTTTTCCAGCGATATGTACATATCTAAGTAATTGTCGTTCTGTCAGACCATAATGAAAACGCAATTTCTGTTTTTCTTGAAGACGAATACGATATTGCTCCTTTTTCCCAGAATTGAATTTTTTTTTAAGATTACTTCCGGATTTAGGTGTTTTTCTAGTGAGTCCTGGTAAAGCTCCCAGACGGCGTATTTTTTTTAAACGAGGTCCTCGATAACGGGACATGAAGACTCCTTTTTTTATTTTATTGAAATTTCATTTTACACAATTAATTTCATTGTATTTACATTACAGAATACATCGAAATTAAAACTGAATTAAACTACAGGATAAACAGAGTAAAATCAACTAAAGTACCCCAAAAAATGGAATTTCATCAAAATCTTTTTTTTTTGTATATATATTATTTATTTTATTGTTTTGTATCTAGCAAAATTGTAAGGTAAAAAACATAAAAGATCCTGGATTCTCCATTTAATTCGGAAAAAAAGAGATTCTTGTTCGTAGAACATCGATAGAGAAAAAAAAGCCGACTATCGGATTTGAACCGATGACCCTCGCATTACAAATGCGATGCTCTAACCTCTGAGCTAAGTGGGCTTACATAACGGAAATAGTGTAACAAATAGAAATAGGTATAGTATAGGAAATCCGTAAAATCTCAGATATTAGTTATTAATCTTAGCTATTAACTAGTTCTAAATTTGAAGTTATACTTATAAAAATAAAAAAATACTAAAACTTCTTAAAGATAAAGTTAGCTTGATATGCTTAACTATAGGATATTAAAAAATAAAATTATAGAATTTATTGGTATTTTCATTCGATCATTATAGACTTTATTATTTGTTAATAATTTGAGGATTAATATTTCACTAAGGGGAACATAGAGTCAGAGTAAATAAAATTGCTAATTCTGATTAGAAAAAAAGAATAAATATCAAGCGTTATAGTATAATTTTGAATACTATAAAAAAGTAAGACGGGAGGTGGGGGAGATAAAAACTTTTGGATATATTGATTCGGATTGAATTGCAAATACATCAAGGATAGAATCAATTCAATTCTGAATTGCAATAAGCAAGCGAGGTCTCTCAAATAGAGTCGAACTGAACTGCTAGACTACGTTGAGTGATGAACTCAATGATTCAAAAAAAAAACTAAGAGATGGATGAAATTACACAAGGAATCCTGGTCTCAAAGAAGAGGGAAATGGGGATATGGCGAAATCGGTAGACGCTACGGACTTGATTGTATTGAGCCTTGGTATGGAAACCTGCTAAGTGGTAACTTCCAAATTCAGAGAAACCCTGGAATTAAAAAAGGGCAATCCTGAGCCAAATCCGTGTTTTGAGAAAACAAGGGGTTCTCGAACTAGAATACAAAGGAAAAGGATAGGTGCAGAGACTCAATGGAAGCTGTTCTAACGAATCGAGTTAATTACGTTGTGTTGTTAGTGGAATTCCTTCTAGTTCTAAATTAGAGAAAGAGGGGTTTTATACCTTATACATTTAATAAACACGTATAGATACTGACATAGCAAACGATTAATCACAGAACTCATATTATATTCTAATTATAATATAGGTTCTTTATCTTTTTTAAAAATGAAATTAGAAATGATAATGATTATGAAATAAAAAACTCATATCATAATTTTTTTTTTTCATTATTGTGAATCCACTCCAATCGAATATTGAATAATCAAATTCTTCAATTAAAATTCAAAGTTTTCGAGATCTTTAAAAAAGTGGATTAATCGGACGAGGACAAAGAGAGAGTCCCATTCTACATGTCAATACTGACAACAATGAAATTTCTAGTAAAAGGAAAATCCGTCGACTTTATAAGTTGTGAGGGTTCAAGTCCCTCTATCCCCAAATCCTCTTTTATTCCCTAACTATACTATATTATTATTATTTATCCTCTTTTTTTTTTTCTTTTTATCAATGCACTTTTTTTTCTTTTTATCAATGCAATGGGTTTAAGATTCATTAGCTTTCTCATTCTACTCTTTCACAAAGGAATGCGAAGAGAACTCAATGGATCTTATCCTATTCATTGAATAGATTTCTTTTTTATTAGAGTATCGGCAAGAAATCTTGGTTATTCACTCTATTTTTAAGTTTTATTTAAGTAAACCATGCACAATGCATAGGACTACCCCCCCCATTTTCAAATTTAAAATTTGAAATACTTTAATTAATTTTTAGTCCTTTTAATTGACATAGATACAAATACTCTACTAGGATGATGCACAAGAAAAGGTCAGGATAGCTCAGTTGGTAGAGCAGAGGACTGAAAATCCTCGTGTCACCAGTTCAAATCTGGTTCCTGGCAGAGAAAAAAAAAAAAAAGATCCACCGAATAGGTATTGATCCAAATACCTCGAGATGGATTGTGATACATATTCATTAATAATATTTATTCATCTAAGTGGATAAATCTATAATATAAATATAGAGGCACTTCTTTTTCTTTTTAAAGAAGTTTTAAAATATATCTTTTCTTTATGATAAAGAAGGGGGTGAGATTCCCCTTTATTTTTTTGCGTTTCTTAATTTTGTATTCCGCTATTCCGACGAATTTTTTTTAGTCTTGCTTATCTTTATCTTATCTTATTTTCCTAGTTGTGCTAAGTAATGTGCGCGGTACAAAGTTCCTGGTAGAGAACTTCTTTGAGTCATCCTATTTTTCTGTTCATATGAAGGAAATTAATATGCGATTTTCAAAATAGGGGAATCCAAATGAAACCCTTTTTTTGCTCAGTCTATCTGGAATGCTTTTGTATAATTAGGAATTAATTATAAATAGGTATTCCGTTTCATCTAGGAAAAGAACCTAAAAATATTCCTTGACTTGAATAAAATCTGGAGTTGTGTTGTATAAGTGAGCATGAATTTCTTATCATTCAATGAGCATCTTGTATTTCATAAAAATTGGGGGTTATATAATCCTTACGTAAGGGCCAGCCTATCCAACTTTCAGGCATTAGGATACGTTTAAGGCGCGGATGATTATCATAAGAGATTCCCACCATATCATAAGATTCGCGTTCTTGAAAATCGGCACTTCTCCAAATCCAGAAGACAGACGGAATTCTAGGATTATCCTTTTGGGCAAAGACTTTTATGCAGACTTCTTCTGGATTATCTATACCATATTGTATTCTCGTAAGATGATACACGCTAGCTAAAGATCCACCGGGTGCTACATCATAAGCACATTGGGAGCGTAAATAATTGTAACCATATACATATAAAATGACAGCAATGGAATCCCAATCCCCTGCTTTTATTTGTAAAGTCTCTATTCCTCGGTGATCAAAGCCCAAAGATCTATGAACCACCTCATGTTTGACTAGCCAATTAGATAACCAACCCTGCTGCATTGTCTTCATCTCTCCCTCTTTGTATAAATATTTCACATTTCGGATGCAAGTTTGAAAGATTGCCCTGCTTTTTATTTTTCTACACAAAAGAGCCCCTCTCCTAATTCACTAATTTGTAGGAAGGTACTGAACTTTTGGATTTGAAAAAAGTTTCAGAAGATATATCTAATGTAGATGGTGATTGATAGAGCAATTCTTGCTCATAAGTTCCTGTATGAGTACTGCGCCTAACATAAAGCTTGTGACTGGTAGTAAAACATCTATTTTTATTTTGAGATAGAGTTTGATCCTCAACTATTTCTCGCGATATCTTCTTACGAAGTTTTGTTAGGGCATCTATAACTGCCTCCGGTTTAGGTGGGCAGCCCGGCAAGTAGACATCCACAGGAATTAACTTATCAACTCCCCGAACAGTACTATAGGAATCCGTACTGAACATTCCCCCTGTAATAGTACAGGCTCCCATAGCAATGACGTATTTTGGTTCAGGCATTTGCTCGTATAATCTCACTAAAGAGGGAGCCATTTTCATTGTTACCGTACCGGCTGTTAAAATTAGGTCTGCTTGCCTAGGACTTGATCTTGGTACCAATCCATAACGATCAAAGTCGAATCGTGAGCCTATTAATGAAGCAAATTCAATGAAACAACAACTGGTACCGTATAGAAGGGGCCATAAACTGGAGAGTCTTGACCAATTCGAAAGATCATTTGGTGTAGTTGAAATAACAGAATTGGAACTTGTTTGGTCAAGTAAGGGAAACTCAATCAAATTCATAACTGTCTCAATAGAATCTTTTCCTTCTTTTTTTTTGTCTAAATATTCAGTTAAGACCATTCCAAGGCTCCTTTTCGCCATGCATAAACTAAACCAACAACTAAGATAAGCACGAAAATCAAAGCTTCGATAAAAACGGATACACCCAATACGTCGAAACTCATTGCCCAAGGGTATAGAAAGACGGTTTCCACATCAAAAACAACAAAAACGAGCGCAAACATATAATAGCGTATTCGGAATTGTACCCAAGCCCCTCCCATGGGTTCTATACCCGATTCATAACTAGAAAGCTTCTCTGGTCCTTCACTAACCGGGGCTAAAAGTCCTGAAATCGAAAATGCCAAAATAGGAATAAGGCTTGCTATTATTAGAAATGTCCAAAAAATATCATATTCGTGAAGCAGAAACATAATGTACTCCCATTAATGTGGAATAGGCGGAACTTAAATTAGTCAATTCAATTCAGCATTGTCAATTTATCCAGAACTTCTCTCTTTTCCTCGGTGAAACAAGAATCTTTTTTGTTCAAACAAAAGCGCTTAGTTTAAGTTTAGCCTTTGTTTCCTCTGTGCTGCATCTTCTTTAAAGATTCATCCAATGGAATCCCAACTCCCTTTCTTTTGGATTTCCATTCTATTTAGATATGGTGTATGTAGATCTAATTCTTATATAAAGAAAACTTTCTCGTTTCACTTTGTCTCGCTTTCTCTAGAATCTCTAGAAAAAAGAATAGCTCTATCCTTTATTTAATATTTAATAATAAAATAATAAGAGACTATTAAATAAAAATGAGAATACTACTAAATTAGAACCTAATTAAGATAGTAGGACTAATCTATGCAGTATAATTAATGAGAAGTAATACTATAAAATAAAAATAAAGAACTCTATTTCAGAACTATGAGACAGAATATTCTGTTTTCTTATTTACTCTTTACTTTATTTTTTCTATTTAAAGTTGATCAATTTACATAATGTATCTATAAACAAAGTAATAAATATACTTAAAACAAAGTAGGAATTCGCAAAATGGATAAAATCATTGCAGTTATTATAGGGAAGTCTAGAGATATCCTATTTGAAGGAGGACGGGATTCAAATCAGGGAAAGGATCCTTTCTTCTATTGATTTGATAGAAATTCGTTTTTCTTTTCCTGTCTGTATGATTTTGATTTTCGATGAATGAGCCTTTGGTAATGCTTTTATCTCTATTCTATGTCGCAGGCGCCTATCCAGTCTATAAACAAATACTAATGAGAAAATGAAAACTATACTAAACTAAAGAAAACATAGGATAGAGATCCTAAAATCTAAAAAAGGGCATATTAGGGCTATACGGATTCGAACCGTAGACCTTCTCGGTAAAACAGATCAAACGGATTATTATCGAAATGATTTGAACTGTTTCAAAGACCCAACATGCATTTTTTTGCATTGGGCTCTTTCATAAACTGATTTAAAGATCAGTTAGTCCACCATAGTTTTTCTTTACGGAAAGATAATGAGATGGCTCCCTGTGCTCTGATTGATTTTTTGTATTATGATCTATCTAGGAGCAATACCAAAGTGTTTCAAAGGAGGATTACCTTGACTTAGGTCTGCCTCCGGTCTAAATTAAATCAACCTAAGTGAAATGGAGTCTCTATCGTTCCACTGCAAGAGTTAACTATGAGACTTCATACACCTTAAAGTTCATAGAACGAAAAGAAGTTTTTTGGAGGCCCTTATCCTCATTACGCCTAGCATTTAGTGGGCTGGATATTTACCTTATCAACTAGCAAATCCATAAGGGTTCTATTTGATTAGGCACCTGAATTGGCACCTGAATCGGACTGAACCGACTGTTTGTCAGGCTACTGTTCTCCTATTCTCTCGAATCTATGAAGTAAGACATTGATTTTGCAATAAGATCGATTATGTTCATTGCATAATAAGCTCCTTTGAAAAGCATTGGCGCACGTGTAAACGAGTTGCTCTACCGAACTGAGCTATAGCCCTTATCAGAGATATCTTAACATATAGATAATTTCTTGTCAAGATGAATATTTTCTAATGCCAGAGGATACCCCTTTGATCTGTATCTGTTTAGTATTTAGTTTAGTATTTAGTATATAACAGACCAATAACAGAGCGGTATTGCTTAGAAAAGGGATTCAATATATAATCGATCGAAGTAATGGGTCTTCCTTTGTGGTGATAAATTGCCTACTTAACTCAGTGGTTAGAGTATTGCTTTCATACGGCGGGAGTCATTGGTTCAAATCCAATAGTAGGTAAGTAGGTAGAAAAATTACTAGATAGCATTGGACTTACTTCGCTTCGCTATCTAATAACTTTTTCTACCCCTCTTCCCTTTTTCTTTGTATCAACTATAAACCACTGGATTGTCTTCAATTGGATGGGGGAATCCAATTGACAGCCTCGATTCGTATCCTAGCTCGTCTGAGAGCGAGCTTCGCTTCAACCAAATCTTTCGTACCCTCAGCTTTACTCAAGTTAGCTTCGGCTATTTCAAGTGCCTTTTGAGCTTCTTCCGGATCAATATCACTACCCAGTTCCGCATCATTTCCTAAAATGATGATCTCATTATTAACTATTCTCGCAAAACCGCTCCACAGAATCGCTGTTAACCATTGGTCGTTGAGGAGGCGTATTCTCAAAGGACCCATATCTACTGCTGTGTTAATGGGGGCGTGGTTTGGTAATACGCCAATTTGGCCACTATTAGTGGATAAAATGATTTCTTTCACTTCACAATCCCAAATAATTCGCTTAGGAGTCAGTACATAAAGATTTAATTTCATTTCTTCGATTTGTTCTCCTCTTCTAAGGTTATAGCTTTCGTGCTAGCTTCATCGATGTTACCCACCAAATAAAAAGCCTGTTCAGGTAGGCCGTCTAATTCTCCGGAAAGGATTAGTTGAAATCCCCTAATAGTTTCCGCAAGAGCAACATACTTTCCTGGAGAACCAGTAAAAACTTCTGCCACAAAGAACGGTTGTGATAAGAAACGCTCAATTTTTCTTGCTCTTGCTACAGTTAAACGATCCTCTTCCGATAATTCATCCAAGCCAAGAATTGCGATAATGTCCTGAAGTTCTTTGTAACGTTGTAAAGTTTCCTTAACTCTTTGCGCAGTTTCATAATGTTCGTTGCCAACGATCCGAGGCTGTAACATAGTCGAGGTTGAATCTAAAGGATCTACTGCTGGATAAATACCCTTGGAAGCTAATCCTCTGGAAAGTACGGTAGTAGCATCCAAATGTGCAAATGTTGTGGCAGGGGCAGGGTCGGTCAAATCGTCTGCAGGTACATAAACTGCTTGAATCGAAGTTATAGATCCCTTTTTAGTAGAAGCAATTCTTTCTTGCAAAGAACCCATTTCTGTACTAAGAGTAGGTTGATAACCCACTGCGGAGGGCATTCTCCCTAATAAAGCGGATACCTCTGATCCTGCTTGAACAAAACGAAAGATATTATCGATAAATAAAAGCACGTCTTGCTTATTAACATCTCGGAAATATTCCGCCATAGTTAGGGCAGTTAAACCAACTCTCATACGAGCTCCCGGTGGTTCATTCATTTGGCCATAGACTAGAGCTACCTTTGATTCCTCAATATTTTTTTCATTAATTACTCCGGATTCCTTCATTTCCATATAAAGATCATTTCCTTCACGAGTCCGTTCCCCTACTCCACCGAATACGGATACGCCCCCATGAGCTTTAGCAATGTTATTGATTAATTCCATGATCAGTACTGTTTTACCTACTCCAGCCCCCCCAAATAGTCCTATTTTTCCTCCACGTCGATAAGGAGCTAAAAGATCGACGACCTTAATACCTGTTTCAAAGATGGATAATTTCGTATCTAACTCGATAAAGGCAGGCGCAGATCTATGAATAGGGAACGTTGCACTACTATCTACAGGACCCAAATTGTCAACAGGCTCCCCAAGAACGTTGAAAATTCGTCCGAGAGTAGCTCCACCGACCGGAACACTGAGAGGAGCTCCCGTGTCAATCACTTCCATTCCTCTCATCAACCCGTCCGTAGCACTCATAGCTACAGCTCTAACTCGATTATTTCCTAATAATTGTTGTACCTCACAAGTCACATTAATTTGCTTATCGGCAGTGTCTCTACTCTGGACTACCAAAGCGTTATAAATATAAGGTAACTTGCCTGGGGGAAAAGTGACATCCAGCACGGGTCCAATAATTTGATCGATACGACCTGTACTTTTTTCTTCAATTGTGGAAACCCCGGGAGGAGAAGTAGTAGGATTGGTTCTCATAATTATCACATAATTAAAAAAAAGGAATTTGTCGAAATTTTTCTTTTTTTATTGTTGAATAATGCCAAATCAAATCAAAAAAAATCCAAAAGTAAAAAGGAAATGAATTAGTTAATTCAATAAGAGAGAAAAGGGGACCAGGACTTGATTTCGTTGCCCAAGCGAATCCCATTCAATCGTTTACTCATGGAATGAGTCCATTGGAAAGTTCAATCAATCTTTTTTTTCATATACATTTTGCCTTTTGTGGAGGATCTGTGCCTACTCTACTTTCCTATCTAGGACTTCGATATACAAAATATATACTACTGTGAAGCATAGATTGCTGTCAACAAAGAATTTTATTAGTATTTAGTTAGGTATTTGCATTCAAAATAAGAAAAGAGAACTATTAAGAACTTGTAAAATAAGGATTAGGAATTAATTTGGGTTGCGCTATATCTATCAAAGAGTATACAATAATTATGGATTTGGTAAATCAAATCCATGGTTTAATAACGAACCGTGTTAACTTACCATAACAACAACTCAATTCCTATCGAATTCCTATATTGGAATTCCTATAGGATAGAACATACACAGGGTGTACGCATTATATATGAATGAAACATATTCATTAACCTAAGCATGCCCTCAATTTTCTTTAATGAGTTGATATTATATTAATTGAATATCCTTTTTGTTTTACGAGATTTTTGCTAAAGTTTCATTTACGCCTAATTAACATCGAGTAGACCCTGTTATTGTGAGAATTCTTAATTCAAGAGTTATAGGGAGGGACTTATGTCACCACAAACAGAAACTAAAGCAGGTGTTGGATTTCAAGCTGGTGTTAAAGATTATAAATTGACTTACTACACCCCAGAGTATGAAACTAAGGATACTGATATCTTGGCAGCATTCCGAGTAAGTCCTCAGCCTGGGGTTCCGCCCGAAGAAGCAGGGGCTGCAGTAGCTGCCGAATCTTCTACTGGTACATGGACAACTGTTTGGACTGATGGACTTACCAGTCTTGATCGTTACAAAGGACGATGCTATCACATCGAGCCTGTTGCTGGGGAAGACAACCAATGGATCTGTTATGTAGCTTATCCATTAGACCTATTTGAAGAGGGTTCCGTTACTAACATGTTTACTTCCATTGTAGGTAACGTATTTGGTTTCAAAGCCCTACGTGCTCTACGTTTGGAGGATCTACGAATTCCCCCTACTTATTCAAAAACTTTCCAAGGCCCGCCTCATGGTATCCAAGTTGAAAGAGATAAGTTGAACAAGTACGGTCGTCCTTTATTGGGATGTACTATTAAACCAAAATTGGGATTATCCGCAAAAAATTATGGTAGAGCGTGTTATGAGTGTCTACGTGGTGGACTTGATTTTACCAAAGATGATGAAAACGTAAACTCACAACCATTTATGCGCTGGAGAGACCGTTTTGTCTTTTGTGCCGAAGCTATTTATAAATCACAGGCCGAAACCGGTGAAATCAAGGGGCATTACTTGAATGCGACTGCGGGTACATGTGAAGAAATGATTAAGAGAGCTGTATTTGCAAGAGAATTAGGGGTTCCTATTGTAATGCATGACTACTTAACTGGGGGATTCACCGCAAATACTACTTTGGCTCATTATTGCCGCGACAATGGCCTACTTCTTCACATTCACCGTGCAATGCATGCAGTTATTGATAGACAGAAAAATCATGGTATGCATTTCCGTGTATTAGCTAAAGCATTGCGTATGTCTGGGGGAGATCATATCCACTCCGGTACAGTAGTAGGTAAGTTAGAAGGGGAACGCGAAATGACTTTAGGTTTTGTTGATTTATTGCGCGATGATTTTATTGAAAAAGATCGTGCTCGCGGTATCTTTTTCACTCAGGACTGGGTATCCATGCCAGGTGTTATACCGGTAGCTTCAGGTGGTATTCATGTTTGGCATATGCCAGCTCTGACCGAAATCTTTGGGGACGATTCTGTATTACAATTTGGTGGAGGAACTTTAGGACATCCTTGGGGAAATGCACCTGGTGCAGCAGCTAATCGAGTGGCTTTAGAAGCCTGTGTACAAGCTCGTAACGAAGGGCGCGATCTTGCTCGCGAAGGTAATGAAATTATCCGAGCAGCTTGCAAATGGAGTCCTGAACTAGCCGCAGCTTGTGAAGTATGGAAGGCGATCAAATTCGAGTTCGAGCCGGTAGATACTATTGATTAACTAGATAAAACTAAAGATAAAGAAGGTATAAATAAAAAAGAAACGAAATAAAAAGAGAAAAAAATCAGTTATGAAATGCAGTAATTCTTCTTTATTCTTCTAATTGATTGCAATTAAACTCGGCTCAATCTTTTTTAGAAAAAAAAGATTGAGCCGAATAAAAATAGATCATGATATGATCATGAGACTTGACAAATTGAGATTCGTCTATTCTATATATCTAGAATATATATATTAAGGTATAATACAATAAAGAAATACAAATAAAATAATAAAATAATAAAATATAGTATTATCATATGATAATGATAATGGAATCAAATACGCAGTATTTACAGAAAAAAGTCTTCGTTTATTGGGAAAGAATCAATATACTTTTAATGTCGAATCGGGATTCACTAAGACAGAAATAAAGCATTGGGTCGAACTCTTCTTTGGTGTTAAGGTGGTAGCTGTGAATAGCCATCGACTACCTGGAAAAGGTAGAAGAATAGGACCTATTCTGGGCCATACAATGCATTACAGACGTATGATCATTACCCTTCAACCGGGTTATTCTATTCCACTTCTAGATAGAGAAAAAAACTAAAGGAGAATGAATGAAAAAAGACATAGTTTGGAAGTTAGACCTTTTTATAGGACTCTCTTTCAATTTCAAAAAAGAGGACGTTTGAAACTTTTAACAGGCGTAATCGTGAGTCAACAAGTGACTCGAACTGTGTGTAAAAAAAGAAGCATTTTTTTTTTTTCAAAATGCTAGAACTAGATAAGGAAGTTTTCTATAACCTTGAGAAAAAGGATAAAAAGGTAGTTTTTTTTTAGTTTATGACTCCGATCAAGAGCGAGAAATCCTTGATTTGGGATTGGACATAGAACCTGGACCCATCGTAGAGACGTTTAGTTCAAAAGAAAGGATCGTATCCTGATGGTAAGAATTATACTTTCGTGGAAATACAGCGCTATAGACTTCAATGCGGTAGAGTAGACGTTTTGTTTCTAATTTTTCTGGACCAAACCTCCGCTCCGACCCAACGATACAATGAATTTTTTCTGTTCATATTCATAAATAAAAAAGATTCGGAATCGCAATGCTACTATATGCGTCCAGAGGAGTATTTGGAATAATATTCTTCTATAATCCATTATTGCGGGGGGTCTTACTAACAGGGCTTCGCTGCACGGGACAGGTCTTCGTCGAAAAGCTAACTCCACCCGGCATTTTCATACCCTTTCTTTGGGTGGTATATCGCCTTTTAAAGTCTAAGAGGGTAGTAGGGGATCTATAGTAGGTAAGATAATTTGCCCTTTGATTTTGATTGAATATACTATTTTTCCGCCTTTACCACGCATTATTGTATGCGCTTCTAGAGAAGTATGTATGCAGGAAGTAAATTCTAACCGCTTTCTTTTGAATCCAATTTCAAATTAGATTAGAAAGATAGAAAGGCCATGAGGATGGGAAAATCAAAATAAAATCTTTTTAATTAGTTCTCCTTTTTTGGAATTTTCTTATTATCCTTTCATTTTTTTTACAGAATATTTTTCAAACTAAAAATAAAAAATACAATACAATAGTCAATATTCCTTATAATAGATATACTTAATTATATCATAAGAATCTTAAGATATTTTTCGACTAGATAGAAATAGTAAATTTGAATTGAGACACCTATTCCATGACGGATTTAAACTTACCTTCTATTTTCGTGCCTTTAGTAGGCTTAGTATTTCCGGCAATTGCAATGACTTCTTTATTTCTTTATGTGCAAAAAAATAAGATTGTCTAGTATTTTTTAGTGTAAGTAATATAATATGGTAGGGTATGTGGCTTTTTCTACACACACTTTCTACACACAAATGAAAAACGGTTATGGATGCGGATATAGGCTACGAGCATAAATGCATGAATATGCAGAGCCAGGTATAGCGAGTTTTATTTTATTTATTTTAATTGAATCAACGAATATTTTTTGAATAGAAAGTCAATGTATCTAACCTATTATTTCACAGGAGTACTAGTTGCTGAAGGCGATTTCAGAATCAAAAAAAGTAAAGTCAAAATTATTTAGCTTATTCTCTCAATTTCAATCGACCGCTGCTGGATTTAGTATATCTAATATGAATTGGCGATCAGAACACATATGGGTAGAACTTCTAAAAGGTTCTCGAAAAAGGGGTAATTTTTTCTGGGCCTGTATTCTTTTTCTAGGTTCACTAGGATTCTTATCGGTTGGGATTTCCAGTTATCTTGGTAAGAATATTATATCTATACTTCCATCTCAAGAAATTCTTTTTTTTCCGCAGGGGGTCGTGATGTCTTTCTACGGAATCGCAGGCCTATTCATTAGCTCCTACTTGTGGTGTACTATTTTGTGGAATGTAGGTAGTGGTTATGACCGATTCGATAGAAAAGAGGGAATAGTGTGCATTTTTCGTTGGGGATTCCCTGGAATAAAACGTCGCGTCTTCCTTCGATTCCTTATGCGGGATATCCAATCAATTAGAATTCAGGTTAAAGAGGGTCTTTATCCTCGTCGTATTCTTTATATGGAAATCCGGGGCCAGGGGATCATTCCCTTGACTCGTACTGATGATAAATTTTTTACTCCACGAGAAATTGAACAAAAAGCTGCCGAATTGGCCTATTTCTTGCGCGTACCAATTGAAGTATTTTGAGGTATCTTTTTTGAACTGAGTTGAATGAAGAAAAGAAGAATTGGAAGAAGAAAAGTTTTCTCAACACAGGGAGGAAGTCCCTTCTAAATTGGATTTGTTATTGTAAGGGGATTTTTAAGTATTTATCTAAAGGAAGGAACAAACGAGGATAAGAGAAATTTGCTTTTAATTTTTTTTTATCCAAGTTAGATATATCGCATACTATTCTTCCTTTTTCATCCGAAAGGGCTTTTTTTTTATTCTATTTCACTATTTCATTCCATCTAGATCTAAGAAAGAACCCAATGCACTGAAATTCCACTAATAACTAATATACAAAAAAGAAGAATAGATACAGGGTATCAAACCTATAGAGTTTTTGCTTCAAAGAAATAGAAATATCATGAAATAGAAATATCATCATATAGAGTCAGGGAATGGAATAGAGTCAGCGAATGAAGCATATTCATTAACAACTCCATTTACAGATCAAAAATGAAAAAAAAGAAAGCATTGCCTTCTTTACTATATCTTGTATTTATCGTACTTTTGCCTTGGGGGGTCTCTTCCTCATTTAACAAATGTCTGGAACTTTGGATTAAGAATTGGTGGAATACCAGGCAATCCG